>NW_021835048.1:0-2500 GCF_006345805.1 Octopus sinensis | reverse complement strand
TTCCACAGAAACCGTACATAAACCAGTCCGCAATGTGCATTCCTGAGAGATTTTCCCTCTACAGAACATACATAATTTTCCGAAGTCTCGGATTGCGCCATCTAGTAGTGACCGACGACAAAAATTCTGTCGTCGGCATGATAACCAGGAAAGATTTAATGGACTTCAACCTGGTCGCAAAAATATCCAAGGTCTTGAACCGAGAAATACAAACTCTGGAAATAGGAGTTCCTCTAGAAGTTATCTGACCGATTCCTACTTACAAGGAATTAATACCGTTTTTAGTATTATTACTATTATTATTATTATTTTTTTTTATATCATTTTTTTTTTTTGAAACATATTTCCTTGCTTCTTCCACAATGAACTGCTAACGAATCTATTTCTTAATTAACTGTGATTTAAATTTTGAGGAAGAACGAACTAAAACCAAAAATGCCAAATGTATTATAAAACGCAAGTGGGACCACGGAGTTGACTATACTTCAATAACAATAATAATAATAATAATAATTATAATATTAATTGTTATTATTATATCTGATAGCTGTGCAGAAGTCAGTCAGCTACACACACACACACATATGCATGCATATATGCATACATACAGATACATACACACATACATACGCTTACATATATAGAAAAAAAGAAGTTAAGAAGTTGAAAACATACTTGAAGTCTTTTAGATGGTTTATTTTTAGAAGTTTATTTTTATACATGCATCTATATATATATATAATATATATATATATATATATATATGTATACACATACATGTATGTATGTATAATACACACACACACATATATATATATATATATATATATATATATACACATATATATACATATATATATATATGTATTTTCATATATTATGTATGTGTATACATGTGTGTGTGTATATATATATATATATATATATATATGATATATGTATATACATATGTATATATACATATATATATGTATTTATATATGTATTTTCATATATTATGTATGTGTATGCATGTGTGTGTGTGTATATATATGTATATATACATATATGTATGTATATATATGTATGTATATATGTATTTGTATGTATGTATGTATGTATGTATGTGGGTGTATGTGTATATATACAATTACCATATTTGTTGGTGTATAAGATGTACTTTTCGTTTTTAGTTTGAAACATCAAGAAATTGCCATGTTTCTAATGCGTCTGTGTAATGGATGGTAGACAAAGAACTGTGGCCCAGAGGGCCAGATAAGGATAAGTTCACATGGTGCAATGATTCTTATTAATTCTGTTGACTACGAGTCAAAATTACCTCAGCATGTTAGAAGCTATGTGGAGGGATGGTGCACCACTCTAGTAGCCTCTGCAACATCTTAGACATAAAACTCCATCTACCTATTAGCTGCTTGCAGTGAGTGGATGACAACAAAATCATAGTGATGGCGCACCACTCTGGTAGCTCATTACAGTAACACTGAATGAATCTATTTCTTAATTAACTGTGATTTAAATTTAGAGGAAGAAGGGACAAAAACCAAAAATGCCAAATGTATTATAAAAAACAAGTGGGACCACAAAGTTGACTATATACTACAATAATAATAATAGTAATACTAATTATTATTATATTTCATTCATATTTCATTCCAGTAGACTGTCACAGCATTGTATTTCCGTGCAGTGAATCATACATTTTATACTACAAAACCACTTTAAACTATCTTTCAGTAAATTTCTGATGAAATATACTAAATTTAGCATTATTTCTACAAAATATAGGAGTACACTCTATGCAAGAATGCATCTTATACACTAGCAAGTATGATGTGTGTGTGTGTGTAATCTGTATTTGTATATGTGTATATGTCGGTATATATATATATATATATATATATATATAATAAAGGGTAAAATTAATTAATTAATTAATTAATAATTAATAATTCCACCAAGTAGTATTCGGTATGTTAAAAAGGACCATTTTCGGTAAACTTAAACAATACTTTTTATAATTATGAGTATAATTATAATTAGGGTTTGGCAATATTTTATAAATTTTTTTGCCGAATCCTAATTATAATTATACTCATAATTATAATATATATATATATATATATATATATACTTGTATATGTATGTATGTCTGTATGTGTGTGTAGGTTTATGAATATTTCTATGTGGATATAATTAAGAAAATTTTTGTATTTACAAACTAGTTAAAATAGTACTCAATACAGGGTGCATGAGTATATAATTTATAAAAGTTTGGGATCAAGAATCTAGTAGCTTTAACTGTGATTTTTCAAGAAACGAAAACTATGTATTTGAGTGTGTGTGTGTGTTTGGATGTGTATATATCAACAGATTAATGGTTGTAGATGTATGTATGTATGTGTGTGTGTTGTGTATACATCTATGGATATATGCATGTCATTTGGAGGATCAATGTATCTTTTGGTTTGAACGGCAGTTTTTTTCTAGCGGTGTCATATGA
>NW_021835047.1:30000-43193 GCF_006345805.1 Octopus sinensis | reverse complement strand
TCCGTTGTCCTGTCGCTATGTTCTGAGTTCAAATTCCACCGAGGTCGACTTTTCCTTTCAACCGTTCGTGGTCGATAAATGAAGTACCAGTTGAGTACTGGGGTCGATGTGATCGACTGTCCCCCTTTCCCAAAATTCCGGGCCTAGTGTCTAAATTAGAAAAGAATAATTAGCACACTGGACGAAATGCTGAGCGGTTTTTCGCCCGTCGCTACGTTCTGAGTTCAAATTCCACCGAGGTCGACTTTGCCTTTCAACCGTTCGTGGTCGATAAATAAAGTACCAGTTGAGTACTGAGGTCGATTTAATTGACTTGCCCCCTCTCCACAAATTTCGGGCCTTGTGACTAGAGTAAAAAAATCGACTTACCCCTCAATATAGAAATTTCAGACCTTGTACATTCGTTTATGGTTTCGATGTAGATAGTTCTATCTTTATTTGTCGGTGATATTTTTGTGTAGGAGCCATTGCGGTATCTTCATACGTTAGCGTGACACAAACGCAATACCATGGTTTGAAAAAAACATTGATTAACTGAGATCACCAAGGAAATTAGAAGATGAAAACCTATCGTTAAATTTGCTTAAAACCCGCTAAAGATAAGGAACGTAGACAAATGGTTAGGGTGTTGTTCTCACGATGGGAAGATTGCAGTTTCAATTCCCGGACACGGTGGTGCGTTGTGTTGAAACACTTAATGTCGCCATGCATTTGTTCACACTTAAAACACACACACACACACACACACACACATGTCCTTTTACTTGTTTCAGTCATTTGACTGCGACCATGCTGGAGTAGCGCCTTTTAGTCAAGCCCAGGACTTATTCTTTGTTTGCCGAACCATTAAGTTACGGGGACCTAAATACACCAGCACCGGTTGTCAAGCGATGGTGGTGGTGGTGGTGGGTAGGGGGAAGGAAACACAGACACACAAACACATACATACACAAGCGCTATATATATCATTTATAAAAATATGTGACATGAATAAAAATCTGTAAATATAAAATCATCCAGATTTCTGAGTATCATATTTCTTCTAATATATAATACCTGTACATCACCTCCAAACCTTCCAATATATATATATATATAGCCCGAGGCTATAGTGGAAGACACTTGCCCAAAGAGTCACGCATTGGGGCTGAACCTAGAACTATGTGGTTTGTAAGCAAACTACATACCACACAGCCACTCCTGCGCCTGTATATACATATATGTTCACACACGCATACGCATGCACACAGACACTCACAGACGCATGTATGTATATATATTTTCAGCTATTGATAAATTATTTAATTACACGAAATCACACTAAATACACCGGTGTCTATTTATAGAAATATATTCATCAGAGCATATTTCTTTTCTAGAAATTATTAATTGTTTCATTAATTTTCGATAAAAATAAAATAAAACGAATTAAAATAAAATCCTCAAAAACACACCTATGCAATTATTATTACTGTTCTGTTTAAACAGAAAATATTCTCCATTCGTCGACGAAAATATACAATTTTAATGGCGTGCGCCAACCAGCGGTACACACCTTCCAGAAGTGAGAAGAGAAATGATGCGTCAGATCGGTTTCTAGGTAAAAATCAATCAGATATCACAGGATTAAAAATAACTGGAGTGTTTATTATATTATTTCCGCCAGAAGGAAAAGTAAAATTAATAAATAAAAAAATAAGTAAAAAATGGGCATTCATTCATGAAAACGCAAAGGAAAAATCAATAAGAAGCTAAACAAGCTGAATTTCAAATGAAACCAAAAATTAATAAGAAATCGAATAACTGTATTATTTGATTGTATTTTCAGATTTGTATGTGCGCATGCGCACGTGAATAAATGGTGTGTGTGTGTGTGTGTATGTGTGTGTGTGTTTGTGTGTGCGTGTGCGTGTGTATATATTTCTTTACTACCCACAAGGGGCTAAACATAGTGGGAACGAACAAGGACAGACAAAGGGATTAAGTCGATTACATTGACACAAGTGCGAAACTGGTACTTTATTTATAAATCGCCCTGGCGGAATTCGAACTTAGAACGTAACGACAGACGAAATACCTATTTCTTTATTACCCACAAGAGTCTAAACACAGAGAAGACAAACAAGGACAGACAAAGGGATTAAGTCGATTACATCGACCCCAGTGTGTGTAACTGGTACTTTATTTATCGACCCCGAAAGGATGGAAGGCAAAATCGCCCTGGCGGAATTCGAACTTAGAACGTAACGACAGACGAAATACCTATTTCTTTACTACCCACAAGGGGCTAAATACAGAGCGGACAAACGGATTAAGTCCATTGCATCGACCCCAATGCGTAACTGGTACTTATTTAATCGACCCCGAAAGGATGAAAGGTAAAGTCGGCCTCGGCGGAATTTGAACCGCAAAGCATTTCGCCTGGCGTGCTAACGTTTCTGCTAGCTTGCCGCCTTACCAATAATAATAATGAGAAGAAAAAGAAGAAGAAGAAGAAGAAAGAGGAAGAAGAAGAAGAAAAGAAGAAGAAGAAGAAGAAGAAGAAGAAGAAGAAGAAGAAGAAGAAGAAGAAAAGAAGAAGAATCCGCTTCCTGGGAACAGCCCACATCGAATGGTGATCTTCGTTAAACAGTAAAAACCGATCCTTTAACATTCCAAGGATCATGGATTGGATCCGGGCTCTATAAGGAAAGAGCAACAACAGAATCACTAAAAGATAATAAAAAATGAATAATGCTGTTGTTGTTGTTGTTGATGATGATGATGATGATGATAAATTTATACGTAAGAGAATGCGTGTAGTGGGAATCAGGAAGTTCATAAATACTTCATAGAATAAAGAGATATAATAAGATTGGAATGTAAGATCAAATGTAATATTATGGCGAATGTGTATTCCTTCAGTGTTGCGAAACCTTTTGCGAACAATAAATAACAAAGACAGAAAGGACACGCACCGCAAGGAAATATCTAAATAAACACATATAGAAGAATAGCACAATCTGTTGTTCGTGTACATGTATATATGAATTCATACACACTCGCATATTTAGTGCTTATATTGTTTAACTATAAATAACATTGGAGTTACACATACATCGACGGGGGAGTGTGTACGCCAATACATATGTATATATTTCTTTGCGAGTGGATGTTTGTGCATCCATGCTTATTGATATATTTATTCTCCTCACATCAAACGCATATCTTTGCTGATGTTTCTCTATGACATTTGAATAGTAATCATATATTTGTGAGGATATATTCTCTATTTCTGGCAGTGTGTACACATCTATATTTATCTTCTTCCATGCACATTTACTCATGCAGGCTTAAGATAGTATATATTTTTTTTGCATGCTGTATGTTAACATCTCTGTTAATAAATAACATTTGCAGGAACCAATTGAAGGGAGTTCTGCGGAGATTCTTGATCTGCTAAAAATAACAAGCTTTACATTAAAAACACATCCTTCTCTCTTAAGAGATAGAAGCAGTGAATTGTGCCGATCTAAATTTACATTGTCTCAACAAAATCTGTTGAGACCTTGACTGAAGACCTTCGGTTGTAGTTTCACTCCATTATATCTGACCTGATTCTAAAGCTCAGTGGAACCTACACCAAACACACACACATAGTTATACATATATTATATATTGGTTTCAAATGTGTGCACAAGGCCAGCAAGTTCGGGGGAGGAGATAAGACGCTTATAACCACCCACAGTGCTGCTACTTATTTTATCGACTTCGAGAGAATGAACGGCAAAGTCGACCTCGACGGAATTTGGACCCAGACTTAGATGTTGGGTTGTCAGACAAATTCAATGGTTTTTCTTTCTCGATTTATTTCAATCCTTATTTCTCATATCAATTTAAACCAGGGTCTCCCAACCATCTTTCACCTATGGACCCCTTTCATTCCTGTCTTAGTTGCTTGGACTCCCAGAGCCAATTAGGGTTTTTAAATTCTATTATATTTTCATAATTAAAAATTATCAAGAATTGTATAAAAAAAGTATTGTACTTTGAAGAAATATAACCCATTTATTCCACATAGACATTAACAACAAAATCTTATACGGACCCCCCCCCCATCACCCCAAGGACCACACTTACAGATTATGTTCGTAATGTGCGAGTTTGTTGGTTGGTTTCTTTTTCTGAAAACCGTATCTTATATAATCTGGATAAAGTTGGGTGTTTCGAAGCAGTTGCCCATAATTAATAAAAGTGCTTGAATGGGGTGAGCTACGTGCCAATATTTTTTTAATTGTTTCATATATCCGATAGAAGGGTCTTCAAGGAAGTTTCATAGCATCGAAGTAGATCTTGATTTAGATATAAAGTCCAAGTAAAATCAGAAGAGTATTGACGTCTTCTAAGATAACTTCCTGGTGCTGTAGTTGCGTTTTTATCGGTCGTGTTGTTATTAATTGTAGTCATAACTGTTTTAGCGAAATTTTGTGTGGTATAAAGTTTTTTTTAACAATCTTATCTGAATAATGCGATGTTGATAGATACAAACGTTTCTCTTATTCATAATCATAGAAATAAACTAGTTAGAGGTTTAAGGTGAAATAAGGTCAACTTTGCCTTTCATCCTTTCGGGGTCGACTAAATAAGTACCAGTCGATTAAATAAGCACTGGAGTCGATATAATCGACTTAATCCGTTTGTCTGTTCTTGTTTGTTCTCTCTGTGTTTAGGCCCGTGTGGGTAGTAAAGAAATAGGTGTGAATGCAGAAAATGTTCAAAAGGAAATTTCAAATGATCCTCTAGGCCTGCATGTTTCATGTTGACGGTCCATATATATAATATTATACATTGCAGCCAGTGTGTTAGAGTTTCATATCATCAGACTTCGAGTCTATTGTCATCAAATTCGTCATTTTAGCTTTTCACGTTATTCGCTATCAGTGACTCGATTATTTCGTTTGTGAGGTATAGTGTTTACGTGTTAATTGCAGCGTCATATTACTGTATAAATATTACTTTCATATAACAAACGTCTCTGTCTGTAAGGAATTCTATAAAGTATGAGGTTGATATATTTTTCTATTTTTGTTCCATGGACTGTTGTGTTGTTCGTTTGTGTAGCAACTGCTCCTGGTCGTAAATATGTGATCATTGTCATTCTACGAGAATCCACTTGTTTGTTTCATATAACTATTACATCTGACACACAACTACAAGATTCTCTCGTAGGCTCAATATTCATTTACAATCAGAATCAATTATAACAGACAATGCGATCCGGCACACCACAAAACAAAGCTATCTGTCTATCCGCTCAGTCGAAGTCGACTCTCAGTTACTCGGTGGATCAGTGTACTCCAGCCAATTCTATCCTGGGTCGCTTCTTTCAGATTGGCTATGGCCATTTCCGTGTCATTCTTAATGGTGTCAAGCCAGCGGGTTCTTATTCGGCCTCTTCTCCTCTTGCCACTGACTATTCCGAGCATGATGTCCTTCTCCAGAGATATTCTCCGCCTAATGACCAAAATATGCCAATCTAAGCTTGGTGACCCAAGCTTCTAGCGACAGGTTCGGCCTGATCTGGTTAAGAAGAACTTCTCCATTGGAGAGCCTCGCTGTCCATGGAATCCGTAAAAGTCTTCTCCAACACCAAAGCTCGAATGCATTAATTCTCTTCTGCTCAGCTTTCTTTAGTGTCCACGTCTCGCATCCATGTGTTGCCATTTGGGAAGATGATTGCACTCACCAATCTGCATTTGGTAGCGAGGCTGATGTCTCTACTCAGCCTAAAGCTAGATAGAGAAAATATTAAACGATAATACAACTACACCTTACAGAACGAGTGATAGAGACACAAATTTGATGAATGGGACACCACTCATACTGCAATTCAAAGTTACAATTGACACACAAGCAACACGCCACAAACACGAATGCCATGTCACCAGAAATGTCTAATAACCAAAGAACTGATCTGAGGACGGGGAATATCAACTCTTGAACGTATTGCAAAGTTATCATGTATACATATATATATATATATTTGTATGTGGTGTGCTTAATAGTTTAGTACAAATAACACTGATTTAAAATTTTGACACGAGGCCAGCGATTCCAGTGAGAGTGGGGCTAAGTCGATTATACTGACTCCAATGAAAGGCAAAAAATTTTTTAAAAGTCGGTCTCGGAAGAGTTTGAACGCAGAACGTAATCAGACTAAATGTTGCTAAGCGTCTTGCCCGGGGCGCCAACAAGTCTGCCAGCTCGCCGCCTCGTTAGTACCACAGTATTAAGAAGTATATAACATCACTATTTAGAGACCTGTAATTATTTTTAACTGGCCCTCCGTCGGTTACGACGACGAATGTTCCAGTTGATCCGATCAACTGAACAGCCTGCTTGTGTAATTAACGTACAAGTGGCTGAGTGCTCCACAGTCACGCGTAACCTTACTTCTCAGGGGTGTTTCAGTGCGACACAGAAAGTGACAAGGCTGTCTTTTTGAATTACAAGTAATACTCATTTTGTTAGCTAAATGAATTGCAGCAACTTGGAATGAAGTGTCTTGCTCAAGAACACAACGGCCATCGGGTATCGAACCCACGATCTTAAAATTGTGGGCCGAACATACATAACCACTAAGCCACATGCTTTCCCAATTCTTATAATAACGCAACACTAATTAACTTACCGTGCTGATTACTATTTCATACCATTTGATATGAACTGCGAGGTCGATAGATTATTTTTTTAATTCACTGGTCCAATTCTCAGGAGATATTCGTTTATTGCATAAAGGACTGCATCGGCGACACCATCCCTTCTCTCTCTCTCTCTCCATCATCATTCTATCTATCTATCTATCTATCTATCTATCTATCTATCTATTTATCTATCTGTCTGTCTATCTATCTTTCTTTCTTCTTTCCTTTCTTTCTTCCTTTCTTTCTTCCTTTCTTTCTGGGGAACAACTAAACACTTTTATCGCTATTGTCAGCTCATTAAGTTCTTCTATTTTATCTCATCTGTCTCTAATAACTCTGTCAACTTTGAAGACGTCTCTGCCTCACCAACTTCTTCATCGCCACCTTCATTATCTTCAATCACACCGACCTGCAGCCCTCCTTCAAACTCTCCCCCATAACTCCTTCCCATCATCTCTCCTCCCTACCATAGCTCTTCCTCCCCATAGCTCCTCCCCACCAAAACTCCTCCCTACCATAGCCCCTCCTCACCATAGCTCATCTCGCAGCTTTATGTCCTACTTTAATCTCTTCCTTCCTCCTGTTCTTGCTCCACATTCATTCTTGCCTTTCTAAACATCAGAGACATTGTCACCAAGCTCGAACGTCCCCTCTGCATCCCGTTACATCGAGAAAACTGCTTTCCGACTTCTACGCCTCATAGAGATCAGTCTAGACTGTCTCCCACACAATATTTCTGCTCTGAAGACTTATCCACCTCTCACCTCTCACCCCTCCACATGGCCCATGACGTTGAACCTTGCGAGTGTTTCTCCTTAATGACGGAACAAAACACATCTTCTATTTAGGAACTTACACCTCCATGGCTTCAATTCACAGCCTCATTTTGTCTAATTCCTATTTCCGTACACCGGGTCGTACACATCCTTCCTCCACTTGTACACACAGACCAACACACACACATACTCACGTACACAAGCGCACAGACCCACCCACATATGTGTATACGATACACACGCACACACACACATATGAATTCATCAACTTGTAATCATCGTTTAAACATGTGCACTCCACTAAGGATATATACACCACTACACACATACATACACATATACACTCGAACACACATTCACACACACACACACAAGTACGATGCTTGCCCATACATTTCATAAACATACATTACACACATACACATTACACATACACATTACACACACACATTACACACACACACACACACAAGAAGCACACATGTACGATACTTGACCATACATTTCATAAACACACATTAAACACACATATTATACACACACACACATTACACACACACACACACAAGAAGCACACAAGTATGATATTTGCCCATACATTTCATAAACACACATTACACACACACACATTACACACACACATATTACCACACACACACACACACAAGAAGCACACAAATACGATACTTGCCCACATTTCATAAACACACATTACACACATACACACACACACACACAAGAAGCACACAAATACGATACTTGCCCACATTTCATAAACACACATTACACACATACACACACACACACACACACATATTGAACATAGTGGTGTGCACTCGCACATACAGTCTCACATACACAGAGTACGTTGGCACAACGCACACACGCCTGCATACACACACGAACACACGAGATCACCGTTTATGCACACTCACGTCTCACACACAAGACACACAGACTCACACCATTTGCCCAACGCCCAACACTTGCTCTACACACAACACTCCTGCACAAACATACACTCACAGGCGCAACAGACACTCGAAAATGTAGGACGCAGACATTCTTGCGTCTTCCTTACAAATAATACGCATGCGCAAACACATACATTGGCTTCCTCTTTCAATTGTTGCTCTCAGTTCCCTATATTCTTTCATCACTTGCCTTCCTCTGCACCAAAACACACACACACACACACACACAGAGAGAGACTCACACACACACACATACGCCCATATACAAACATTCACCCGCCATCAATCGACACATAAGCACACCAATACATAGACACGCGCAAACGCATACTTCTTAACACTCCCAAGAGTTACTAACATACAATTACATTATTTACATACATACGGCTTCTACACACAGACACATACACACACGCACACGCACACGCACACACACATACATACATACACACATACACATTACGCTTCTCTCGACAATCTGTCCTGTTGAATGATCTCTCCACCTTTAAAAGATCATTTTAGATTAATTCTTAACTTCCTCTTTCAATAGTGGTCGGACACTAAAAGGCACTTACTCGGCTTTTGCGTCGTCTAAATGACTTTTCTCCCGAACGTGCGCATTCTTGGATAATCTCTATATTTAAATACATAAAAACTGAATTTTCAATTATGTACACACCCAACTAAACAGCGCGATTGAGTTTATACAGGTGCACACTCAAGACAAACTACAGTCGCACACTACACCAGATAACCCGAGTAGATCTGTAGACACTTCAAAAAAGAAATTTCTTAAGCTTAGAGTGGGCATGATAGATTAAGGATGAATCTTGCCTCTTACAAAAAAAAAAACATTTTTCATGGCACCAGCCGACACAATAATATCTAAATTTTATACTCACATAAAAAATATACAAATACTATATACATACTTTTGTTTTTTGTGAATTCTCCCCATATATATATATATATAATATATATATATAGATATATATATTATATATTCATACCCCATAATATATTATATATATATATAATATATATATATATATATATTATATATATACATGCATATATATTTATACACGCTGAACGCATGCATATATATATATATATATATATATACATGCACACACAAGTACACACTTATATATAAATAAGTAACAAAGATGTACAGTTGTCAATTCATTACAGCCGTTCCAAGCGATTTTTTTACTGGTTAATGTAAACATTACACCGTTTGGAAGAAACCGTTCTCGGCGGATGACCGCAGAGACTTCAAATATAAAGTATACACAACCATTTCCTTAACATATTCACATCAATAATGGAACTCAAAAATTATATTTTCATTGCTCCTTTTATTCATCAAACTTGGAATCTGCACTTCGAAAATACTATAGGAAGTACCGTTATAAAAAGTACATATCTGAATTACCAAGAGCTGATATCTTCACTGGGATGGGTTATGTTGTCTGAACACACGGTAGGAATATCAGGTGAAAATACCCCTTCACGGAGACTTGATATTCAGTATTCAACTTGCTTGGGTTTGCGCATTATACCGACCTAGGAAGGTGCCTCAATTTAAGTACCTAATTCAACGGAATCTTAATTTTATATATATATATATATATATGAGACAATTATTCGGTAGCCATGATAAAACTCCGAGTTCTCATATTACATTTACAGATAAATTCCTCTATTTTACATAATATCGAGGTCTCTTTCTTTCTTTTGTTATCCTACCATTTTTATCAATATATATATTTTAAATCAAAGCTGCACATCTTCCTGTCAAGAGTCCCAGATGAACCTACCTCACGGCAGGAGGTGCAAATGAGAGTAGCTATATCAAACTCCATTCTTCACCAAGTGCCACATATTAGACGAGGTTCGTCGTAATAACAGTGTTGCACAAGACGGCTGTGCATCAGCATGGTCGCAGCTCTGAGCTGAAACTAGGAAAAAAAAAAAAATATATATATATTGTTGTGGTGGATACCTCCGGGTGAGAAATGGGATGGTCCGCTACTAATAAGTGGAGGACTGACATAGTCAGTAATGTCAGTCAGAGAGATGCCAGGTGAACCTTTGAGATACGGTAGTTTATTTATTTATTGATTGACGTCGTTTTGTTGCAGTTCTTCCCCTTGGGACTACCGCGGGTTTAAAATCTGTTAGTGTCTTTCGACACGTGTTCGCCTAAACAGGCTTGGCTTCCCTATTGTGCCTTCGTAAGGGGCGAATTGTTTGGATTTTGTGTGGGAATATGACTAGTAATTTGTATGACATGTGGAGGTCCTTGAGAGCGTCGATGCGGAGTAGGAAAGCGACTCCGAAGACAGTATGGAAGATTATACAGCAGCAGTCGGTAAAAAGCAAGGAAGATACATCAGGACAGACACCGTGGAAAATTTTTGACCAATTCTGTGGGAAGAGGGAGAAAACGTGAGATTAACTTCCCACAAGGAAGCCAGAAACGAAACAAGAAAAAGAACAATAATTTATAGTACACTATCTCTTAAAACAAAGAAAATGGAGATAGTGTCTACTAAAGAAATTGAAAAAGGCTCCAAAGCCTATTTCGTTCGTGGTGGCATTCGATACAGAGGAGGTAAAATTCATGTCAGAATACGACGCTAGGGATGATTCCACGATCACACTACAGAAGAAGGAACTGGTTCTTTTACCGTCGTACCATGACAAAAGAATCACAAAAATCGCAATAGAAGGCTATCCATCTGAAATTAGATCGGCGTGGCTTCTAGGAGACGCTTGTTCCAGTATGAAGGAGGAGGAAACACTGCTGGAGTGCGAGGAGGAAAAAAGCTCAGAAGTGGAATAGTTGGAGCTATCGGGCGTTAGTTCAAACCACACCAGCGGAACTGGAGGAAATGCCAGAATTTATAATTCTGCCAGATGAGACAAAACTGAGAGTCTCCGTTCAGGGCATAATAATCCCAAAATGTTTCAAGTTCCGACTGAAGTGGCACATAAGGAAAACGTGCCCCCAGGTCTTCAAGCTGGAGTACATGGAAAAGGTACAGGATGAACCAAAGGAATATCAAAAGAAGGTGAACAAGGAAACTCCAGCTGAGGAGAAAGAAAAACAGGAAGAGACGGAGAAGACAGCGGAGAAGGAGAATTGCGCGGCTGAGGGAGCTGGACCGTCCACATCTACCGAGGTTAAGTGAGGAGGAATGGTCATTTGTAGAGAGGAAGGAGAACAAATAATTTCTCGTTCTCTTCTTCCGAGAAATACAAACAACTTAAAATCACATGGGCAAGAACAGTTACGAACGCGGAGAAAACACATTGCAAACACAAACAGCAAAAGGGACAATGATACTCCAAAACAATATTAACTATACAACGCAAAGAACACACAGCAAGGACCAAGAGATAAAAATAAACGCTCAAGAAGAGATACGAACGTAGACAAAAACATTACAAACACAGAAAGCAATATATATATATATATAGATAGATAGATAGATAGATAGATAGATAGATAGATAGATAGATAGATAGATAGATAGATAGATAGATAGATAGATTGATAGATAGATAGATATATGAATATATATATGTGTGTGTATGTGTGTGTGCGTGCAGGAGTGGGTGGTTCCGTGTCTCCGTTTGTTCCCCAACCGATGCTGATGAGTCTACGCCCCTGTAACTTACCGGTTCGACAAAAGAGACAGAATAAGTACTAGACTTGCAAAAAGTAAGTTCTGGGATCGAATTGTTCGTCTAAAGGCGATGTTCCAGCATGGCCACAGTCAAACGACTGAAACAAATATTATATATATATATATATATATATATATATAGGTAGGTAGATATATACATACATAAATGCTTGCTTGCATACATACATACACACATGTGTGCATTTATAATATATATGCTTGTGAAACACGGATCACTCAGTATGCTACAGGATTCAGTTTTGATTATTCGTCCGTTCAATGTCAGTAATACAATAATATCATTAATATTGTCTGATATTTTGTTAACCGACTCTAGATGTACATCATCAAATCTATAAGCTGTTCCTACGCACACTACAACATGGGTTTGGTTATGGAGGACGGTGGCCATGGTGATAACGATAAAGTTAGAATAGACGGCATATACCATTAATACCATTCAATTTTAAGCCATTCACTTCTGTGATAATTCTTAAAGAAACTGACTTAAAATTTCCTTCTTCCTGCTGAAAGAAAAGACAAGTAATTTTCTGGGCTGGAGAAAATGGATTCAATCGAAAAGAATTCATATTAATGTTTCAAAGACAATTATTATCTATTTATTTTTTATTAATTTAAAATTTTCTTTTAAATATGTGTGAAATAAGATACACGTATTTTCTGAAATGTACGGAGGTGTTTTTCAGACAAGTGGCTTTCAGGAATATAACGTAAATTTTTTTCGAGATTTCTTCATTTTATATAGACAGATTTTTTTTTATAATAAAAATTAGCAAAGAGAAAGACAGACAAAAAAACCCAGAGAGATTCAGGTTAAAGTGATTAGATAAAGTCTAGCGGGTAACTGAGCCAGGAGAGTACTTTTCACACATTCACACATGCACCCTTACACAATTTTCTTTTCGAACGGCACATTGACGGCGATTAAACGGACAGTGCACTCATAAAAGTTTTGATATTTCTTGAGGTCATCGCTGCAATAGGCAGCTAAGAATACACAGCCATTCCCTTTCGGTCAATACAGCGACAGCAGAGAATGAT
>NW_021835047.1:15000-25000 GCF_006345805.1 Octopus sinensis | reverse complement strand
TATGTTTAATTAATAGATATAAATAACTTCCTCTTCCACCTTCCCAAAACTTTCACGCCAGACCTCTCACCTCGAAGCGATACTTACTAAGAATAACATTGGCATCTTACCTTCATCTTTATTCCTTTCTTTTTCTTATTTTATATTTTTTGTTTAATTTTCGATTTTTGATTTTAATTACTTTCGTCCGCATTCATTCTTTGCTGCACATATCCCATTCCTTTCTTCTCTTTCCTTTTTCTCTCCTTCTCCCCCTCTTCAATCCACTCACACACAACCCATTTCTGTCTATTTTCATGTCTGCCTTTCTCAATCTATATACCCACGTGGACCATTTACATACTAACTAACTACTTAATCCCTTCAACATGAAAGCATCATTCAAAATGCTGCCAAAATACTCCCTTGATCTGCTTGGAATTATACCTAACGACCTTCACGGAAGTATGGACCAACTTCCATACCCCCTGGGAAAAGATGAACTGTCAATTTTATTATTCTGTCTGTATTCTTCTATCTAATTTTTACTCTTTATAATTCTATTTTATTCCTTATAACCTGTGAATTTCCCTGCCTAGAACCTTCATAGACACACTCCTTGTCTCTGATAACGGAATACCCAGTGAACGGACAAGCTAGCCTATCACTTGGGATCTCTTGCTGTAAGACTTCAGATTCACGTTACCCTAGTTATATTATAAATGACTGCATTGGTTTTTGCTAGCCTTTATCTATAATATATGTATGTATGTATGTATGTATGTATGTATGGATGGATGGATGGATGGATGGATGGATGTGTGTCGAGCTGGCAGAAACGTTAGCACGCTGGGCGAAATGCGTAGCTGTATTTCGTCTGCCGTTACGTTCTGAGTTCAAATTCCGCCGAGGTCGACTTTGCCTTTCATCCTTTTGGGGTCGATAAATTAAGTACCAGTTACGCACTGGGGTCGACGTAATCCGTTTGTCTGTCCTAATTTGTCCCCTCTGTGTGTAGCCCCTTGTGGGTAGTAAAGAAATGTATAATATATATATATATGTGTGTGTGTGTGTGTGTGTGGTAAGGTGCATGACTCAATGGTTACGTTGTTGCACTCACGATTGCGAAATCGTGGGTTCACTTCCCAGACCGGGCGCTGCTTGTGTTCTTGAGCATAGCAATTCATTTCATGTTACTCTGCAATCATTTCGTCATCTGACATGCGGCACATGGTGTACCTGTACAGGTAATGTCGATCTGATGGAGCGAGTGAACTTATGTGTATACAAACATTTGATCACTATAAACAAATTTTCTGTGTGGTTGTTCGCTAAGAAATTACAGAGACCTTATACGTCGTCTAACGACGGGAGAGTCCGTATTGTATGTGACCGCGTGTGTACCGTTGGCGATTTTTTTCCTACGTCTTACCTTCTTTGGATCTTTCCTTTTCCTATGTTTCTAACGAAGAGCTCCACTCGAAACGTTAAACCCTTCTTCTTTCCTTCTTACCTGAGCGTCCAATAACACTATACTTGTTCCACGTCCTCGCGTGTGTTGTGTTTTCTCTTTGTGTTTTCATGCTTGGATTAACTATATATAATATATATATATATATATATTATATATATAATATGCATGTATGAATACACACACACACACCACACAACACACACACACAACACACACACACACACACAACACACATGTATATATATGTTGATTCGCTAGCTTCTGCACGCATTTTTTTTCTTTTTTTTTTCCTTGTTTCTCTCCGTGTTTCTTTTCTATGTATCTTTCTGTTGAAGAGCGTAGGCTCGAAACGTAAAAGACTTGTTTTATTTATATTCCTGGGCGTCATACTAATACAATTGTTTATTTGTATTCCACCTGCCTTCGTCTTTTGTTTATTTTCATAAAGCTTCCCGTTATATATATATTATTTGTGACGTCAGCACCATTTTTACCTAAATTCTACATTCTGAGTTCAAATTCCGCTGAAGCCAACATTAACCCACACATTTTGGTGTCGACAAGAATAAGTTCTAGTAAAGCACTGGGGCCAATGTAACCCAGTAACCCTTCTTCCATTAGAGTATTTTTGTTATACTAAAGCTAGAAAATTTTATACAGTTTTATCCAGCGTTGTCATTGAGAGTCTGAATGCATTTTGCTCACGAATATTTTACGCAGTAGTAGAGAGCATGTCCACATAGATTTTAATAATGCTTGCCTATATAGGTTAAACTCTATTCTATGTAGGTTAATTGATATGGCATTTGCATATATTCAGAATATTTTCCACTATTATTTCGAGGGTCCCTAATGATTTCTCGTTGAAATTTTTTCTTCCATGCTTATTATTTGAATAAATAATAAATAGAAAGAGAAAAATTTCCGTGAGAAATCGTTGTTTGAATATATAATGACGACAAACATAGAGTTTATAAATGATAGTCAGGAAGATACGAGTGCATGCGACTGTTTAAAATTTCGAATTAGCCATTTCACTTCACGTATACCACCGATAGGAAAGATGTGGATATCTGACCTATTGATGTCCTCGTCTATGAAGAGTAGTCTTCATGTCTACGTAAATAATGATTGTTTATTTAATCAGCATAATTCCCAAGAGTCTTATTATTCTTTACATAGATATGATCATTAGTTTCCCAAAGACTGCTCAATGGTTCCATATCAGCGTCGTAGTTATTCAAAGAAATATTATTGTGTGACTAATAGAATTTAATTTGAGTCTTTTTCTGTATCAGTTTCTGATAAACATCGTATAAACTCGACGTTACAATACAAATATCGAAAATGAGATCGGTTGCATATATGATATAAATATATATATATATATATATATATATATTATATTATAGATAGACCATATATAGACATACATGCATATATATGTATAAAAATAGAGATATATACATGCATACATATATATAATATATATATTTATATATATATATATATATATATATATATATATATATATATATATATATATATATATATATATATATATATATATATATATATATATATTATATACTATATATATACATATATATAATAATATTAGGAATAACTCCAAACTTACGGGAAAATTAGATTTAGTTAAATCCAATTTTATAGTATAAATATATTATATTATATTAAATTAGAGATAAACCACTATTAGGCAAATCAAACAGTGAAAGACATAAAACTAATTTTAAAATATAAAAGTTAAAAATAAAAAATTATTTAAATAATTTAAACTTATAAATTTTATATATATATATATATATATATGTATGTATGTATATTTTTATATTTATATATTATTTTATTTATTAATTAATTTATTTGTTTATTTTTTTTTTAAATATCAAAAGTATTAAAAGTGTAATGTATATATATACTCTTTTACTCTTTACTCTTTTACTTGTTTCAGTCCTTTGACTGCGGCCATGCTGGAGCACCGCCTTTAGTCGAGTCGACTCGACCCCGGGGGACTTATTCTTTTTTTGTAAGCCCAGTACTATGCTATCGTCTCGTTTGCCGAACCGCTAAGTAACGGGGACATAAACACACCAGCATCGGTTGTCAAGCAATGCTAGGGGGACAAACACAGACACACAAACACACACCCATACATATATAACACACATATATACGACAGGCTTCTTCAGTTCCCGTCTACCAATCCACTCACAAGGCATTGGTCGGCCCGGGGCTATAGCAAAGACACTTGCCCAAGATGCCACGCAGTGGGACTGAACCCGGAACCATGTGGTTGGTTAGCAAGCTACTTACCACACAGCCACTCCTGCGCCTATATATATATATATATATATATTATATATATATATATATATATAATATATATATATATATATATATATATATGTATGTATGTATGTATTTATATATATATATATGTATGTATGTATGTATTTATATATATACTTGTATATATATATGCATTTATATATATGCTTGTATATATATACATGTATATATATTTATATATATATATGCATGTATATATATATACATGTATATATATGCATGTGTATATATACATGTATAAATATGCATGTGTATATATGCATGTATATATATGCATGAATATATACATGCACACACACACATATCAACATTTTTATTACTGTTTTTATGCAGTCCTTCTTTTCTAGTCAGTGGTAATATGCGATTTGAAGTTTAAAACTACGTATTTTTTTGTTTTAAGTATAAATGCACGAAGAACCTTTTCGTTGAATGTCGCTACAGATATGTGTGATGTATATCTTTCACTGAAATTTCTATTTTATTATTGTAATTATTATCTATTGTCGTTGCTCTGTTTTATATAAGGTGTGCCCTGTCTCATTCATAAACTCCATGTAACGGTTAAAGCTGTGCGTATAAAAGTGGGTGTTATTCACGATTTGCAATGATATGCCGTAAGGAAAGAAAACCAGATTGTGAGAACCATGTGTCTGTGAATTTGTATTATTTCAAATTTGAAAGAGTCTTAAGAGAATCAGATATTCTTAGATCAACTGTACTTTTCTTTAGGTGAGGACAGTACACACGAGAACAATTTTTTGTTGGTTATCGTATTTGGTTATCGTATTTAAGCTTCTGGATCATAGTTTATTATTAATACTATTTTTTTTTTAAGTGGTGAGCTGGCAGAATCGTTTGCGCGGTGAGCAAAATGCTTAGTGGTATTTCGTCCGTCTTTATGTTCTGAGTTCAAATTCCGCGTAGATCGACTTTACCTTTCATCCTTTCGGGGTCGATAAATTAAGTACCAGCGAAACACAGATCGGTGTAATCAACTCATCCCCATCCAAAATTGCCCTTGTGGCAAAATTTAAATATTATTATTATTATTATTATTATTGTTGTTGTTGTTGTTGTTGTTGTTGTTATTATTACCCATATTTTTACGTTTGCATCAAAAGTTCCATTTTGCACTTTGAAAGGAGCTGTTTACCTTGGAGGACATCGGCAAAATTTTTTAATGTTTAATTATTTTTGCAAGATAATATTTTAATGATAGTTTCAAAACCATTTACAGCTATTTTGTGGAATGAGTCTCTGTCTAACTTATCTGATGGTATTACAAACCTTGACACAAAGTCATCTACATCGAAGAGAGGGGTAATCGATTACATCCACCCCCACTCTTCAAATCATACTTAATTTGTTGTTCCCGAAAGAATGAAAACTGAAATCGACTGCGGCAGCATTTGACCTCAGGACGTAAACAGCAGAAATTACGCGAAGCATCTTTTCTGGTGCGAATATGATTCTGCCATCTATCTTACTCCAGGCACAAGGCCCGAAATTTTTGGAGGACGGGGCCAGTCGATTAGATCGACCCCAGTGCGCAACTGGTGCTTAATTTATCGACCCCGTAAGGAAGAAAGGCGCAATCGACCTCAGCGGAATTTGAACTCAGAACGTAACGGCAGACGAAATACTGCTAAGCATTTCGCTGCTAACATTTCTTATTTCTTTACTACCCACAAGGGGCTAAACATAGAGGGGACAAACAAGGACAGACAAAGGAATTAAGTCGATTATATTGACCCCAGTGCGTAACTGGTACTTAATTTATCGACCCCGAAAGGTTGAAAGGCAAAGTCGACCTCGGCGGAATTTGAACTCAGAACGTAGCGGCGGGCGAAATACTACAAAGCATTTCGCCCGACGTGCTAACGTTTCTGCCAGCTCTCCGCCCTAATCTTATAATATATTAACAGTTGTTAGATGGCGAGCAGGCAGAATTGTTAACCATCGAACAAAATGCCTAACACTATTTTTTCCCAGAGCTTACGTTTTTCAGTTCAAATTCCCCGATGTCAACGTTGCTTTCCGTCCACCCCAGGACAGATACAATAAAATACATGCCAAATCTCTACAAAACTATTTTTGATGTACTTGTATTACTTTCAAATTTTGACACAATGCCAGCAATTTTAGGGAAGCGGTAAATCGATATAAATTTTAGGAGTGGGAGCTCGAAAACATTTCAGTAATTTCTTGTTTTATGTTCGTTTATTTCTCCAATCTCTTTCATTTACTAAACTTCCAGTTTATTGTTTATTGTTTAAAGTATAACTTTCGACTGGGTGCCTATCGTTTTTTTTTTAGTTTTTAATAAGCCCTAAAAACCATAAGGCCACAGCTTAACCAGGTTTCCATGTTATGTAAATAACTGAGATTACAGCACTACACACTGGACGGGACGCTAGTCCATCACAACGTTAACTTCCTAGCTAATTCTGGAAGGCGTTTACAGCTGCGTTGACTGGCGCAACGTGACATGAAATATTTTGGTGAAGACAACATACCGCCCTCTCCTGGAATCGAAACAATGAGCGTACTATCATGAGCGCTACACCACAACCACTAGGCCAAGTGCCTTCACTTGCATATTTATAGGCGCTCTTTATTTCTAGCGTTTGTTCACTCCATAATAGTTGTCTGATTCATTTCTCCGTTTTTTCTTTCATGTTTGCGTTGCGTCTTCTCAGTAGTGTGGAAGCGCAATGGCTCAGTGGTTAGGGCAGCGGACTCGAGGTCGTAGGATCGCGGTTTCGATACCCAGACCGGGCGTTGTGAGTGTTTATTGAGCGAAAACACCTAAAGCTCCACGAGACTCCGGCAGGGCGTAGTGGCGATCCCTGATTTACTCTTTCACCACAACTTTCGCTCACTCTTTCTTCTGTTGGCCTGATCTCTTAGCCAGCGTGGTGGCGTCATTTGAAGGCTAAAACAATGCGAAGCGCATTGTGACCAGCGATGTGTAGCAACATCTGATAGCCTGGTCGGTCAGTGATCACAGTGATTTATAAGTGTAGTTTTCATTCTGGTCTCTATCTAATTTAACGTTAGAAATTTCAAAGTATTTACACCTTCTTACATTAGCGTTGGCACACTTATGCAATTCCGTGCTCATCCGGAGGCATTAACAGAATTTTAGTAGCTTTTCCAACTGACTATTACCCATTGTTGTAGGAGGCGCAATAGCCCAGTGGTTAGGGCAGCGGACTCGCAGTCGTAGGATGGCGGTTTCGATTCCCAGACCGGGCGCTGTGAGTGTTTATTGAGCGAAAACACCTAAAAGCTCGACGAGGCTCCGGCAGGGGATGGTGGTGATCCCTGCTGTACTCTTTCACCACAACTTTCTCTCACTCTTACTTCCTGTTTCTGTTGTACCTGTATTTCAAAGGGCCGGCCTTGTCACGCTCAATATCCCCGAGAACTACGTTAAGGGTACACGTGTCTGTGGAGTGCTCAGCCACTTGCACGTTAATTTCACGAGCAGGCTGTTCTGTTGATCGGATCAACCGGAAACCTCGTCGTCGTAATCGACGGAGTGCTTCCATCCATTACCCATTGTTATATTCTTAAGTTATTCATATTGCGGATATATCATACAAGCATTGTTATAGTCTCAAGTCATTCACGAAGACAATATCTTCGATGTATGTTCTCATCAGTAATAAATGGCGGTGTTTAATCAGCAGATTTAGTAATAAGTTCAGATGTAAGCAATTAATGTCTCTGAGTGGTTTTTCTTGTAATGGATGTAGCACCGATTTTAATTAAATTGCCTTTGTTTTGGTGGGGGTGATATCGTTATTTCTGATTTTCACATGTCACCGCCGATTTTTTTGTTAATATTAAGGATGTTTACAGTGGCAAGATGGCAGAATCCTTAGCGCGTCGGGTACAAATGGTTATAGGCATTTTGTGCGTCTTTACGGTCTGAGTTCAAATTCCACCGAGGTCGACTTTTGCTTTTCATCCTTTCGAGGTCAGGGATCGATAAATTAAATACCAGAGAAATACTGGAGTTGATGTACGCGACCAGACCCCCTCCCTCAAAATTTTGGACCTTGTGCCTACAGTTGAACAGGAAACAAAACTAAGGTTTCGTTTTATTCCTGGCAAGTTTATGTGGTTAACGGTTTACAGCCTGCAAACTTAGGTATCCACACGTTTTCAGTAGTCTTTCAAAAGGCTTAGAACACTTCTGATAATCCTTATTATTATTATTATTATTATTATTATTAATAATAATAATAATAATAATAATAATAATAATAATAATAATAATAATAATAATAATAATAATAATAATAATAATAATAATAATAATAATAATGTAGGATAAAATCTTTTTCGAAAAAAAAATTTTATCAATGGCCAGCATATTGTAAATTTAAGTGTTCACTTCCGAATTCTCTCACTCTGTGAAAGTTTCTAGTTCGAATCACACGTGTCTTGAGATGTGCCGAAGATTTTCTATTTTGGATATATTTGGGGTACTTAGGTCTGCGCAGGACTTAGTACTTGCTTTTTCCATGGGTATGAGTAAGTATTTCATTTATGTCTTACATATTTATCGCTGAAGAGAGGGAAATTCTTATGAATTAACCCCGAAATTGGAACCAATACGGTAATAACGGATTTTTTAGAAATTTCTATCGGCTTGTTTCGAGACGCATAAATTATAATGGTTATTGACAATTTTGTCTTTTTTTCGGCATATTTGGCATTAGAATTTTTTCTTTTGCCCTTATTTTATAAGTTATATATATATATGTATATATATTAGAAGAAATGAGGTAATCAGAAGATCGGATGGTTTGTATTTACAGATATTTATTTATTTATATATTACATTTTTTACATATATATCATATCACTAAGTTCATTAGCGCTTTCTCCCATTCTAGTGGGGTTTTCAAATGATAATAAGTTCCTTTGCTGGGGATTTTAATCATTTTATAGTTTCTGGTTATGGTGGGGAGGAATGTAAGACAGTAAATTATATATATATATATATATATTATATATATATATATATACAAAAAGCAATAAAGATTCAAGTTAATTTAAATGAATTTACTTGAATATGGTACCTAACTTAGATGCACCAAAAAAAACTATACTTTTTTAACAATACAGTAAGTGGGATGATTATAAGCGAGAAAGAAGCAACAAGAATGGATAGGTTTTTAGTACAATCGGTTCATACAAGGACAGGCTTTATTAAATGTTGCAAAAATTACAGCATATAAACGTGTCCCGTACTCATCAGCTAAAATACATGTGAGTTCTCTAGACATCCTAGTGGTTGAGGCTATACTCATGAAGTAATGTAGATAATTAAGTAACATAAACAGATTTTTTTTTTAAATTCTGTGATAAGACTGTACATCATCTTAAAGAACTTTAATGAACTTTGGAAATCTATTTATGTTACTTAATTATCTACATTACTTCATGAGTATAGCCTCAACCACTAGGATGTCTAGAGAACTCACATGTATTTTAGCTGATGAGTACGGGACACGTTTATATGCTGTAATTTTTGCAACATTTAATAAAGCCTGTCCTTGTATGAAACGATTGTACTAAAAACCTATCCATTCTTGTTGCTTCTTTCTCGCGTATATATATATATATATATATATATATTATATATATATCATATATATATATTAAATAATAATAATAAATATTAGGGAATGAATCCAAAATTACAGGGAAAAAATCAGATTAGGGTTAAATCCAATTTTATAGTAAAATAATATAATATAATTCGAGACAAAACCACTATTTTAAAATCAAACAAGGAAAGACTTAATCAAAATTTGATACTGATTAGAAGATCGAAAATCCATTGAAGATGGTCAGTAGCAGACATGAAACATTTGTAGTGGCGGTTTATTTAATTTATATTAAAATTTTATGTATTGATTAAGTCTTTCCTTGTTTGGTTTTAAAATAGTGGTTTTGTCTCGAATATATTATATATATATATATATATATATATATATATATATACAGAAAACAAAAGATGAAGACAAGCGAAGGACAACAAGCAAGGGTATCAGTTTAACGCTCGGAAAGAATGGGAAAGTTTCTGACATTTCGAGCCTACGCACTTCGGCGATTGTTTAGTGCGAGCAAGAGAGTCGTGTAGAAAGTGGTTTA
>NW_021835047.1:5000-10000 GCF_006345805.1 Octopus sinensis | reverse complement strand
TTCATTTTGTTACAGTGTTTTTCCCTTCACAATCAGGAGTAGCGTGCATTATCAAAAAGAATCAATAATTTTGTAATCAATAACTTCTCAAAGTCTTATTTGTTTGTTAGTAGTTCTTTAGAAATACCCAATCGATTACGTCTGTAATTCTGTGAACTTAAATTGCAAAACCTGTCCTGATTCTGGTTTCAAGTGTAGCAGAAAGAAGAAAAGCGAATACAATATCGGAATACAATACACTAAGAAACCATGTGAAGGTTTGTATAGTTTTATTTTGCTTTCAAGCATGGTTTTTTCTCTCTTTGTTTCAGCATTCATTTTCCTCTTGCACTTCCCGAGAGATTCGTGATTAAGTTTAAAAAATATTTAAAGTAACCGCAAGATTTAAGATGAAAAAATTCTGATCTTATCAGCACATTCTCAAATCACCAATTTCTTTAAAATAATTTATTGAAGCGTGGCTTTGTGGTAAGAAGCGTTTTTTTTCCGATCACATAGTTCTAGGTTCAGTCACACTGCATGACAAGTTGAGCAAGTGCATTCTACAATAGCCCCGGGTCGAGCAAAGCGCTGTGAGTAGACATAAACTGACAGAAGTTTATCGTGTACACACGTAAATCTCTATGTTGAGTGAGTAGAAGGTGATACTCGATATAAATCAACATGCATAATTCTATCTCGTAGCAAATTTTCTATTACAGAAGCTCTTGTTTTGAGGGTTGTTTTTATCTTCAGCGGTTTATTAAGATACGTTCAGTTTATGATCTTCAATAACGTGGAAGTGGTTTTAAAACTATTCCGAATGCGCGTTCGTCCAGAAAGTGCACACGCTCACAGTTTTATATCAAATTGGATTTAATTCCTTTTAAGAGGAGAAAGTACTTCGAAACGCAACATAAGGAACTGACTTCCTCGATGCATATATACTTGTTAGTAAGACTTACATACACAGGTGCTTCATATAGTTCAAAATATATACTACATGCATACATGCAATCTTGGTTGTGTGTAAAAATTTTGCTTCCCAACCCCCATGGCTCCGGGTTCAGTCCCACTACGCGGCACCTTAGGCAATTTTTTTTTACTATAGCTTTGGGACGACCGAAGTCTTGAGACAGGATGTGTTAGACGGAAACTATAAAAAGACCGTCGTGTATACATGTGTATGTGTCCTTGAGTTTGTGTTTGTCTCCCCAACACCGCTTGACAACAGGTATTACTTTCTTTGCGCCCCCAAAACATAGAGGTTCGACAAATGAGCCCACTTGAATAATATTCAGACTTTACAATTAAACAATTAAAATAAAAATTAAGTACAAAGGTCGGTTTGTTCGATTACACCCTCTAAGGCGATGCCCCTGCATGGCCGCAATCCAGTGATTGAAAGAAGAAAAGATAAAAGAATGATTTAAGCATTACACACACACACACACATAACTAACACTCACAAAACCCTCTTCTCATAGGTTTGGACACCGTAATTTGTATAAAGACACTTAGACTTCGGCAAAGACACTTGATTGTTTATAAGGAATTATTGTGCCTCGTGTTTAAAATCTAAATTCTCCATCTCCTGCAAGTTCGGATAATCCAGCATTAAATAATTGCCCAGAAACAATATTCAAAGACTGATTGTCACAATCACAGCTTCGACATCGTCGTCGCATTCACCATTAGAGCAATCGTTGTCTTTAAAAATTTTAATACTGTTGCTTTACTCTTTTACTCTCTTTTACTTGTATCAGTCATTTGACTGCGGCCATGATGGAGCACCAACTTTAGTCGAGCAAATCGACCCCGGGACTTATTCTTTGTAAGCCCAGTACTTATTCTATCGGTCTCTTTTGCCGAACCGCTAAGTGACGGTTGTCAAGCAATGCTAGGAGGACAAACACAGACACACAACACATACACACACACACATATATATATATATATACATACATATATACGACGGGCTTCTTTCAGTTTCCGTCTACCAAATCCACTCACAAGGCACTGGTCGGCCCGGTGCTATAGCAGAAGACACTTTCCCAAGATGCCACGCAGTGGGACTGAACCCGGAACCATGTGGTTGGTTAGCAAGCTACTTACCACACAGCCACTCCTGCGCCTATACTGTTGCTTTGTTGCTTTGGATACTTGTTGTTGAACAGTGTAAGACGCACGTGTTAACGATTGTGTGTTTGCGTTTAGCAAAGTGATTAGTAGTGAGACTACGGTGGAAAGGTTGTAAGCTGAGAATACAATCAAATTCAGCAGCGACGCACGTACAGCAGCTTGCTTATAGAAGACAACGTGTTTTTTACCATCTCAAGTGTACTGCACTACTTATGACGTTCACCTGTAATAACCACGCTTCAAGACGCATCTTAGGAGTATAAATAGTGACAGTAACAGCTGGAAAACATAGTCTTGGCTTTTGTACTAACCTGTTCTCGTTGAGAATAGTCTTGAATGCGGTAAGAATTAATACAACTAACGCCATCTCAAGATTAAATACCAAATAATGAAATGTTGCACTTATTATGTCTTGGGATGCTTTTAAGAAGTGATATTAAACCAGTGCGAGTGTTTATTATCATTGGCGCAATGACCCTCTCATGATATGTTTCAACACACGAATTCACATCAAGAATCTATCGAACCAAATGCAAAAACGTAGTAAGAATTGTGTACGTTATTGCAATGGGGTGATTCATGACTAATAACGTTTGTATTAGTTATAACAGTAAGAGCACAGTGGTTCTTGAGGAAATAAAACCCAGTGACCAGGTAGAACAGACTCAATAATTCTCACAAGACAACCAAATATCAGAACTCGTTAACGAGGTACTTCTCAAATGATAACACGTAGACTCATTCCTTACTCAAATCAGCTGAATCGACTTTCCGACTGAATCAGAGCATTATTTTTCTGCATAATATTGGTTTGGACCCCAGGAAACTGATAAAAGATACCAAGGAGATAGGATAGGCAAGAGAGATGAAGTCTCTGACGTTGGCTGTGATTGAGAAGAGACCTTCAGCGGAACACTTCTAAGGTTCAAACGGACAAAATTCTCAGAACATAAAGACCAAAACCTTTCAGGAACTCTGGAGGAAAAATTCAGATAGTGGAGATTATTAACACCTATATCGAGATATCTGAACCCTCGCAGTTGATCTAGGCAACACAGGCAACTCTCTGTTGCAATTCGATTTGCAACAAATAGCAGACAAATTTCTCTTAAGTCACACCCTATTATCTGCAAGATAAAAGGGACATCTGGACAAGAATAAGCTGCGAACAATATTGCTGAAATAAGAGAGGGTGATCATGATTACCATAGCTTTGATTACGGATCTTCTTCAACAGGGATGACTTCAGATTAAAGAAAAACAACGACAACAATAACTATAACCGTAAGTTGGTTTCTCAGAACGATTACCGCAGTCTACAGCATCCAAATAACACCCTCCAACTTAAGTTGGATGTGCTAATAGATATTTATCAAAAATGTTTCAATTGCTAATAGTTAATTAATACACAGCTCGTCAACGTTTTGCGACATCATTGACTGTTTAGTCAGTATTAAACTATATTAGTTTGTCTGATTTTTCGATCTGGTATTCAGCCCTTGGTTGCCTGTGGCTGATGATTTGCCATTTACAATGGTATCACGTGATACAACAGTGATATACATCGGTGATGGCGACGTTTCACCAGCCGATTTAATCTGTGCCTTTCATAGCATATGGCTCCCGTGCGAGAAGGTTGTTGAGGACGTTTTCCTCAGTCTACGGCGTTCAGCGCTACCAACTAGGATGCGCTGATTGATATTCATTACGAAGGCTGTCTCCGTCGCAAATAGCTAATTATAACCATACACTGACCACGAATGTGTTTACTAAGATGTGCACAAAGAAAGCGCAACAAATTATAGAAAGCAGTGACAGCACAAAAGAACCAACGGTCTACGACAAACTAGAGAAGATCTCCAAAACTTTGCTAAGTGCACAAGTATTGAAATAAATACATTTATTACACAAAACATTCGTATCATTAATTATTGATAGATGGCGTCCAAAATTTTTGTTCGGATACACATTATGTTCTTAAATAAGATCAATAAACTGTAATTTCGATAGTTTATCTAACTTATAAACACTGGTTGCATCTATATTTGATGAAAGTTAGTTGCCAAGCCAAAGAGGAAGCCATTTCTCACTTTCAAGTATTCGGTCTGTCTGGTATAAACTAGTTTTCTAACTAAAGAGAAATTTACCTCTAGCTCTTTCATTCCACGTAAGTTATAACTCCGTCTATTTTAGTTATTTCCTGACCAAAATTTTACGATTTGCTTAAATGTCACGTAAATCTTAAATAAGAATAGGTCGTACGTACGAACAATAGGGTTAATATGCGAATTACCAAGTTATTTAGGTGTTTCGTTTCTTACAGAAATTATACTTTTCTTGTAGAAGAAATTGACATTTTATGCAACAACGTTTATGGTCTTACGCCATTGTTTGTGGCGTTTTTGTCCTTTTTCTTTTCTTTTCTATATGCTTGTACGCTTTCAAGTTTCTATTATATATATATATATACTTCACTTATGTTATATATATATATATATATATATACATACTTCTCTTATTTGATATATATATATATATAATATATTATATATATATATATATATATATATATATTATATATATACATATTAACATACTTCCCTTATTATATATATATATATATACTTCTCTCTTATTTTCATCAATATACTGCATTTTACGCTTTGAATTTTAAAATGCTGACTTATTCGTCGCTACAGTTTACAATATTAAATGCGATAAGTAATGACATTTACTAGTCATGAAAGCCACTTTGTGAAAGTTTTAACACGCTGCAATGACGACAATATTTTCAACTACAATATTAGCAGCGACATTAACAAGAGCAACGTTAGCAAAAAAGAACAGAAACACATATCTCAGCAAGAAAGAAAAAATTA
>NW_021835047.1:0-2500 GCF_006345805.1 Octopus sinensis | reverse complement strand
ACATGGTGATCTCATATCAAGATAGACAGCGCATGACCTTGCAGGTGGGGCCCAGTTAGAATTTTCTTCAGGTTGAGTAACCCATCCTGCTCAAAAGGTCCCTGAATAAGGGTTGTTTAAGGATGTTGAAAGAAACACCCATGTTTCCAAAGGTGAATTATTCAAACCCCAAAGAATCCCTTTCAATACACAGCTATGATGCTCCCCCACTACTTCTGCTCGTGATCAGAGATGCACATATCGTCAGCCACTAAGGGACATGCTCAACTGGTTAAGGTCAAACAACTGACAAGCAAATCTGTGGTATTGAGCAGAATATTTGCTGCAACCCATCTTTTATACGAAGACAAAACAATGTACATGATAACACTTCCAATCAGTTAAGATCAGAAGCCATGAGAGCCATTGCCTTGTACTGCATCAGGGCATTTATTATTATTATTATTATTATTATTATTATTATTATTATTATTATTATTCTTATTATTCTTTTGCTGTTTTTTCCTTTTTTGGTGCGTCATGCTTACAGGCGTTGGTAATCACGAACCTCGCGCACTTCCTCCACCATACACAGCTTAGCAGGCTTTTGGTTGTTTTGTCTGTAGAGAAATAGTAAGGCAATCGAGTATCTTCTGTCCCTATCTTCAGCAGCATCTTCCTTTCATAGTTCCAACTGTCACCAAGTGTTCCTGATAACGTCTGTTCCAGTTTAAATCGACTCAAACAGGCATTACTAGAGGGTTAAATCTTATATCACAAAATATTCTGCCATTACACTTAACAACCAAAAAAAAAAAAAATCCCACATACACACACTAATACACAAAGATAGAATAATAGCAAAACAGGAAATTGGCTGTTTCTGTTCTGGCATCTGAAGACGACCACCTGCATGTGATAAATGGATTTACGCTTAGGGCCGTCAGGGGGCGATTGAGACTGACGTGGCTTTCATTTCCGAAAACATCAAACAAATACGGCTACAGTAAGACCGCTGTTATACAACTTTCTTCCCACCTTTGTTTATATACTCTCTTTTACTCTTTTACTCTTTTACTTGTTTCAGTCATTTGACTGCGGCCATGCTGGAGCACCGCCTTTAGTCGAGCAAATCGACCCCGGCACTTATTCTTTGTAAGCCCAGTACTTATTCTATCGGTCTCTTTTTGCCGAACCGCTAGGTGACGGGAACGTAAACACACCAGCATCGGTTGTCAAGCAATGCTAGGGGGACAAACACAGACACACAAACATATACACACACACATATATATATACATATATACGAGAGGCTTCTTTCAGTTTCCGTCTACCAAATCCACTCACAAAGCATTGGTCGGCCCGGGGCTATAACAGAAGACACTTGCCCAAGATGCCACGCAGTGGTACTGAACCCGGAACCATGTGGTTGGTTAGCAAGCTACTTACCACACAGCCACTCCTGCGCCTATAATAATGATAATTGTCGCTTCTTTTCAAAATATAACCATCTCTTCAAAAGTCATCGATGTATACCAGAGCCACGGGTACGCAAGTTCATCTTAAGTCCGATCCCAGAGCTACCTGTTTTTTCACAAATATGACTCTGAAAACAAAAACTGTGGCTTTTATCCAGCTGATAACAAGTATTACAGTGTCTGGCCATTGCAAGTCTAATTTTTCCACAGACAGAGCAAACATACTTATCAGTCGTCCGCAGCAAAAGATCATCCTCATAGTCGCCATCTCTCTCCCCTCAACACCTGCGATTTTTGGTGATTAACAAATCCAAATCTAGAAAGCATTACATTGTCTCACATTCTGTTGTGTCTGGGGAGAGTCATTTTTTTTGTGTCTTATGTAACACACTCACCGGTAAAATTTCCACGTTTTTCCTATTTTTAATTTTCCTAAAATTTTCGTTGCGTCTTGCAACCTGTTCAATAGTCAAGACTATGGAAAACGTTGCAAGACGCAACGAACATTTTATGAAAATAAAAATAAGAAATACGTGGAAATTTTACCGGTGAGTGCGTTAAATTATAAGCCACAAAAAAAAAATGACTCTCCCAGACACAACAGAATATGCTTCAACACACGAAATTATATAAAGAATCTTGCAAACCAAATCCCAAAACGAAATATTGTTTCACGTATTACATGTAAATTCTGGATTAACATTTTCTAGAATTTCTCTGTATTCTCCCTTTTACATCCATACGTGAAAGAAAAGAAAAGAAAAAATAAATTGTTGTATACAATGTTCAGATGCACTACAATTAAGAGAAAAAAAGCCATTAGGTGTACTATTGCCAGATTTCAGGAAGCATGGAAGTTTTGCAGGATGTTGTGTCTGGGCACCTAATGACTGAATCGGGTAGTTTCTTCCATGCTTCAACAATTCTGAGCGTGAAAAAATGTTTCCGAAAGTCAAGGACGCTGGGTTTGTATTTTGATTTTGTAAGCAAAGCCGCAAGTGCTTGTCATATGGAATTCAAAAAGATGCCCAAGGCTTTCGTTG
>NW_021835046.1:0-43261 GCF_006345805.1 Octopus sinensis | reverse complement strand
TGGAGGAGATACAACTGGGTTTCATCATACAGGTAAACCGTTGTTTAATTTAAATCCCGTGTATATGTGGATCACTATTGTAACGAAACATGTGTAGTGTTTATTAAATAGTTGTCTAACTGTACTCCTTCTTGTTGACTCTAAATGGCTGTGTGGTAAGTAGCTTGCTTACTAACCACATAATTCCGCGTTAGTACCACTGCGTGGCACCTTGAGCTAGTGTCTTCTACTATAGCCTCAGGCCGACCAAAGCCTTGTGAGTGGATTTGGTAGACGGAAACTGAAAGAAGAAGCCCGTAGTATATCTATCTATCTATCTATATATCTATCCTATATATATATATATAATATATATATATATATAATATATATATATAATATATATAATATATATATAATATATATATATAATATAAAATAACTATATATATATATATATATATATATATATATATAGATATATAATATATATAATATATATATATGGGTGTGTGTTATGTATGTATATGTTGTGTGTCTGCGTTTGTCCCCCCAACATTACTTGACAACCGTTGCTTGGTGTGTTTGGGTCCCCGTAACATAGCGGTTCGGAAAAAAAACGGTAGAATAAGTAATAGGCTTCCAAAGAATAAGTCCTGGGGTCGATTTGCTCGACTAAAGGCGGTGCTCTAGCATGGCCCCAGTCAAATGACTGAAACAAGTAAAAGAATAAAAGAATAGACGTATATATATATATATATATTTGAGTAATTGAATGAATTATCTTATTAAGGATAATTCGAAAGATAACCGATACCTGGGTAGCAAATTCACATCAGAAAGAACACGGTTGAAGCTACGTCGCTAGGGCATAGATGTTACCCTAAATTTGCATAATAATTCTTACTTCCCTTACCATAAGCCGTCTACGAACCTAAAATATGTCAGTATTTTCAGTAACCATGCAAAAACTATCACCGATAATTTGGTTAAAAATATATCCTGAAGACTATATAAGTTATCAGCAAATGTCGACATTTTTAAACAGAAAGCAGAATTTATAATCCCGCTTGTCAAAAGCCGGTTAAAGGGATAAGGTATATTATATCGATCCGGCCCATCCTAAACTAATCTGCCCATCAAGATAAGATAACTTCTAATAATAAATAAATGACATAAATAGTGATTTCAACTCTAGCAACGTCGACACAAATATATTTTACAATAATAACTTACGGACCAGGGGGGCCAGACGTAAACCAAAACCCATTCTACAACACAGAAATATACCTTTAATGTAAATGTCACCACTCTCAGCCATTCCAAGAATAAAAAAAAACTATATCTGGTGCTTGTGAGTCCTTCGGGAGACAAATCAGGGCTAATCTCCCTTTACAATCCGTGAAAGCCGTTACTAAGAATTTTCCTAAGAATTCTAGATACTATCCACTATAAATTCGCATAAAGTAAGAATAGCATTCTCAAATACTAAAAATCTTTCGCAGATAATAGCTTCCACAATAATAAGCTGCTAAATAGGGTCTCTCCACCCATGAGTAGCGACACCGCCCTTACCCATTCCAACGTAACATACAATAATAATAATAATAGAAGTAGTATGGGATTAGCAACATTCATAGCAACATTAGCGTTAGCAATAGTAATAATGATAATAACATTAGCCAGATATTAACAGTGGTAGTTTTAGTGGTAATAGTACCAGTATTCTTAATAACAGTTATATTATTGGATGATAACAATCGCAGCATTCCTATAGCAGGGAATTTGCCGACGATATTATAACTAATAGTAATGATAATAAGATGAATAGTATCATAGCCAAAACCAGCAACAATTTTTACACCTATCACAACAATAAAAACTCTGCCTTAGTATCGGAACCAACCCCAACAGATTAAAGTTCTTATCCAAAAATTCCAAAATTAGAAAAACCACTACCAATGCAAAATCTCTTCTGGAACCGATGTCTACTTCTATATTGGCGCAACCTCTTCTAAATTAAGCCCAAAGAGTCTCCAACCATTATTCCACTTTCAGAGATAAGAGAAAGCAACACAGCATGGGGCTAAGCAAATTTTTGGTCCGTCTGAAGAACAATAACATTACGTTCAAGCTCGAATGGTCCATTTTGTCGGTGTCCTTCCGTTTGATAAAGGCAGAAATTTTGTGGCATCTGTAATTCCGAACTTTTCATATTTTGTTCGACAAAGGCCCCTTAATAAACACAATCGTCGAAAGATCCTACAGGTGCTATACTCGAAAGACCACCTTTCATTCATATAAATAGTGACTAATATAGATAAACTCCGAATTCCCAAAAATTTTTTTGGCTATATTTCACCCCAATAGTCAAAAAAGATTTTCTTATATTCCCAATTACTACTATCCATTCTTGCGTTGCCTCTCACCTCGCCAGATTCTTTCTCCCTTTCGCTATCTACTTTCCTTTCCCTACAGTAAACATAATCGAACACACAGATAGAGATCTTTCAACTCACAGCTGTCAGTTTTCTGACTTCTACCCATCCACAAACACAATCACGCATTCAGACACACACATACATACATTAAGACAGTTATATACAGTCACACACACAGGCACTCATTCACAAAAGATATCATTTAAACCCACCATTCTTTTGACCTGCACTCTCTCACCTTACTATTCTTATGCCTCCCTCCTCCTACATCGTTTGAACTCTTTAACCTTTAGAAACTTCCAGATTCTTCTACATTCATCCACTCTGACGTCACTCATTATAAAGAGACACTCATTATCGCCATGGGCTCCTTGAGAGCGGTCAGCTACAAGTTTTTTGTGTATTTTGATGTCGACATAAGTTTCCTTGATTTTCCTGAAGAGAAATCTGCATAATGTACTCCTTATTCCTTATGTCGAGAAAAAAGGATATTTGTTAACTAGTCGTTCAACTCCATTCTTTCAGATACTTATATATATATATATATATATACACACACACGCATAGTGTTAAATGCTCGTAACACGAGAGTAGAGAAACAACCAACACTGATGAGGGTCGTTCTATATATATTTATATATAATATTATATATATATATATATATATAATATATTATATATATATATATATATATATATATATATATATATATATATATATATACATATATATATATACGTATAGATGTATGTACATATACTTATGTATATATACATATATATATATATATATATATATATATATATATTATATATATATACTTATATATATATACATAATAGCCCATATAGAGTTAAGATAAGTTCTTCAATACTAGAATTGCGATATCGTGCAGACACGAAATTTTCAATAACAACTGTGTGTTATTTATGTCTAACTGAGAAACAGCTTATGTCTTCCTCAAATTCTTAAAAGTCTGAACTTAGTACCTTAGCATTTATCAACTTGTAAATACGTTCCTAATTATCTATTGTCCCTTAGAAATCCCCCCAAAAACAGATTATACCTTATCCATTTAGAAATTATCTGAAAAAAAAAAAGAAATACTCTTGAAATTTCGCAGTTATTTTCATTACGTTTCTTGTCTCCATTACTGAAAGATTTCTCGTTCATTTAAAAAAAGAAATTCACCTATTTCTTTTCTTACCTATTTTTTTTTATCATTACTAGACCCCTTGCGCGCAGCACAAAATTTTCAGTATGCGTTTTCTTTAGTTTATCACCAAGAACCATTTTATATTTGCATCCATTTGTATTTTATTTTTATTTCATACACGCGATTTTATTCTAGATATACAATTTTAAACAGGACACGCCATTTCTGAACTCATTATTATGTATTTACGTATTTATCTTTTCATATTTCTTTTTCTCTTTGAATATGCATATATTATTTCCCTCAGCTTCACGATTTTCGTAAACTCTGCTCCTATAATATTTATACTAATACATTTACCTATCTATCTATCTATCTATCTATCTATCTATCTATCTATCTATCTATCTATCTATCTATCTATCTATCTATCTATCTATCTATAGGCGTAGGAATGGCGGTGTGGTAAGTAGCTTGCTTACGAATCACATGGTTCCGGGTTCAGTCCCACTGCGTGGCACCTTCGGCAAGTGTCTTCTACTATAACCTCGGGCCGACCAAAGCCTTGTGAGTGGATTTGGTTGACGGAAACTGAAAGAAGCCCGTCGTATATATGTATATATATATATATATATATGTGTGTGTGTGTGTGTGTGTGTGTGTTTGTATGGCTGTGTTTGTTCCCCCAACATCGCTTGACAACCGATGCTGGTGTGTTTACGTCCCCGTAACTTAGCGATTCGGTAAAAGAGACTGATAGAATAAGTACTAGGCTTCCAAAGAATAAGTCCTGGGGTCGATTTGCTCGACTAAAGGCGGTGCTCCAGCATGGCCACAGTCACATGATTGAAACCAGTAAAAGTGTAAAAAAGAGAGAATATATATATCAGATGTAAGGATTCCTTAATAATCAAGACGCATCAACATGTAAGGCGCCACGAAATGGTTAGGTATCATCACATAGTGCTCAGGGGGCAATAAAACAACATTGTAGACGTCAAGTGTACCCAGGATATTCAAGTAGATATTCAAGTACCAAATCCAATTTGTAACCATCGATCCGACTCCCCAGTAATAAGCTGCTAAATTGGTGTCGCGTAGGTACAAAAGGGTAAACACGAAAGGCGTTCAAACTTCGTGACTGCTGCCTCGTAAAAAATTATATCATGATATACAATTCACCATCATCAAGGAAAATGTTGGCTATGTCCTGCTCGACTCTTTAAAATCATACCTGTTTAAAATTTTACTTGGTAATTGAGGGTTATATATATCATAATGTAATCTTTTACGGCGTTAGTGAATAAAATTCTACCGGAGTAACTGTCGTAGTTTTTATACGCCATTCACGTTTCACCTGAAGACGTGCAGGCACACAGCTATATATATATATATATGTAGTTATGGTATATTATGTTAAGGATGCAGTAGAGTACATTATAAAGCTCGTCCACCTTCAGGTTTCACGCCTGGAAAACTACGTTGCGTAGAAACAATTGTAGTGATTGAAAATAAATGTCCAACCGTATTCCGTCATGTTGACCCCAATTTTCTTCAATTTTATATTTATATATATATATAAATTTAATTCAACAGTCGTTATATCGTACTTAATATGGCTGTTCATTATGAAATCCATAATACTGCAGTATTCGTTTAGAGTTTCTCGCATAGACGTGTAGTACCAGAAAGCACGGAAATACCAGTAGCGGACAGAAAGTGTCCTGCACCAGTGGTTGAACTGTTGATCACGTGATTTCTTTGTGGTTGCGCATCATCAGCATACTTGTAAAACAACCACCACATACTAGTAAAACTTGGGCCGCACTGATGTAAAGAAAAAATCGGTGATTAGTCAGTCAATATGTCGCAAATATTTGGCGGTCTGGGGAAAAAATTAATTAATTGCGACGGAAGCAATATTAGTCAGGAATAGTAATCTCTCTATCATACTTAACGTGGCTATTTTTTTATGAACGCCATGATACTGCGGTATTCGGCTTGCGGAAGCATCTCGTATGGATGTGCAGTTTTACTACTAATACCAACTACAACTACTATTACTGCTGCTGCTATTCCAACTACTGCTTCTACTACTACCACTATCACCACCACCACCACTACTACTACCACCACCAACACCATCACTATTACTACTACTACTACTACTACTACTACTACTACCACTACTACTACTACTACCGCCGCAACCGTCACCACAACGACCACGACTACGACGACCACGATGACCACGACGACGACGACCACCACTACCACCACCGCTGCTGTTGCTACAGTGACTGCTTCTTCTTTGAGTAAGATAATCATCATCACCATCATTATTGTCACGAGCACCAGCCACTAGTCATCATTATTACCCACGTCGTCATCATTCACATCATCCACATCATCACCGTCATCACGGCCATCGTCATCATCATCATCATCATCATCATCATCATCATCATCACCATCATCATCATCATCATCATCATCATCGTCGTCGCCGTCGTCATCATCGCCATCATCATCATCACTATCATCATCATCATCGTCGTCGTTGCCGTCGTCGTTGTTGTCGTCGTCATCATCATCGTCATCATCATCATCATAATCATCATGAATCATCATCTGAAATATGATTATTTCTTTATCGCCATTCTCATGCCTAATACAATGCTAGCATCACTTCCATCAGCACCGGTACCATCATCACCGTCATCACCACAACCACCACCACCACCATCACTACCACCACCACCACTATCACCACTACCACCATCATCCACGTCATCATCACTGTCGTTGACATCATTATTATCATCACCACTATCAACCCACGACTACCACCACCACTTCCACCTTCACCCTATTCCTTCCCTCCTACACCTCCTCCACATCATTCTCCTCCTCATCATCATCACAGTCGTTATCGTCGTCGTCGTCGTCCTCCTCTTCATCATCATCATCATCATCATTATTAATTAGGAATTTGCAAGCTACTCGCTCCGATGGTGTTGCCATGGAGATTATTAATATCATTTGTTTCCCTGCAAGCTATAAACTATTTCTGGTGAATGGGGAGGATTATTTTAGCAACAACAACAACAACAACAAAAGCAACAAAAACAACAACAACAACCAAAATAACAGTAGCAGCAGCAGCAGCAGCAGCAGCAGCAAGGTAAAAGCAACAACAATGACATTATCCGCCGCTGAAATACCAGCAAACAATAACTGTCCCTGTAATGGCAATTCGTAGCAACAACAACAACAGCAACAACAAAGACGCCGGCAACAAAAACAGCAATAACGATCAAACGAACAAACAGTTACGTTTTGGCTTGACCTGCTAGGAATAGCAGCTATACTTCTCTGAAATGATGCCGGGGCACCTTCAAAAATTAAAACCACACAATGCACAATTCATTGTAATATATACATACATACACACACACACATATATATATGCATATATATATATATAATATATATATATATATATATATATATATATATATATATACATACATAAATTTAAAGAAGACAGAAAATGGAGAAATATCAATGAACATCAATTGACTTGCATCTATATTTCTACTTATTAATTCATAATATGCTTGTATATGTTAAGCCCATGGTTAAACATAGGTAATATACCAGTAGTTGAACGGATAGTTCTATCCCTTAGATGGTTAGTTTAACCTCTAACTCAGCTAACCTATATATATATATATATATATATATAGACCGGAGTAAACACATAAATGTGAAACAAGGTGGAAAAAAGAGTACTCAAATACCAGTGGTAGAGTAATATGCTTTATTTTAAGCAGCAGAAAATTCAACAAAATCTGTTACTCTGAGTTTCTCGTTGCCGTTCATCAGACAGTTTTTGCTAGAATGGAACATATATATTAATTCAATCTATACTCTTACAAACGCTACACCTTTAAAAAGAAATGACTTGTTTGATTGGCCCTTTAGAAAAAACGGTCAATCTTCGAGCGATAAACAAAAAGGTCAAAATATATGTATATATATATAAAAAACTTATAAAAATTATAAAAATTATAAAATCCGAGGAAAAAACCGAGGAAAAACCTATTGCCGTTAATGAAGACAGTACAAATTAATGCATAGAAATTAACCTGTTATAAATACTGCAATATATATTTATATTAAAATCCACATATATATATCAACATACACAAAGGATGCGCGTAAACGCCATACATACATATACAGACGTATGAATATGAATCTAAATTATACACATAAAAGCATGTGTACATATATTCACGCAAACCGTCTCGCACGCAAGCTAAAATTCATCTATGTAGCAATTCTCATATACTGAGCAAGGAGGGGGAACGAAAGAAAGGAAAGAGAGAAAAAAGGAACGAAAGAGGGGTGGGGGGGAACTTGTAGCGATGTTATTGGCATCTATAGAGGCCAGTATACATACACAAGTTTGAATTGATACATATACATACCGTCGTGTGTATGCGTGCTTAAGCACAAGCATACTTTCACTTACACATACACAGATACGCATGCTTACAAATACATATGCTTTGCTATACACAAACTTATATAAACATTCTAAATTTGACAACATTGCTTTTTTTAAAAAAACATTGCTTTTAAAAAATGGGTGCATTAATAAAAATATATACGAAAGACATATAAAATAAAATATAACATCCTATTTTGGGTCATTTATAAATAATCAAGGTAATATAAATAATCAAGGTAATCCTATGCAATACAATAACATGAAAACAAAGTTTGTAGGTTTTTCCTAATATATATGTAGAAACAATAAGACTTTGCTATAGATCCGTCGTAGCGCTTAAGAGTCAAAATCAAAATCAAAATCAAATACAAAATATAAAATATATACTCTATCCATATGGTATATTTATATTCGACATTTTAAATTTAGCCGCGTGCCTACATAAGTTCATTAACTCACTTCTTTGATTCAAAGAATTATTGTCTTTGAATAATATGTGCATTTTTCTAATAAGCAAAGCTTGCACTTGAAATTATATTTGTAAGCTCCATGCCTGTATGGTGCCGCCCTGTCCAGAATGCTCCATGTCACGTTGAAAGGTGGGGCTTCCTTTTCTTTTAGTTCCCAGACATATTTTGCTAGGCTGGTTTTCTTCCTATTCTCTGGGTATTTAAAAGAATTCTTATGAGAATAAAATCTTGTTTTAAATGAATTTTCTGAAGCCCCTGTGTATGTCTTGTATTCCGATGAGCCTTCCACTTGCACCTTGGCTCTATAAACTACTCCTTTCACTAGACATTTCCCTTCTAACGGACAGGAGCTTTCGTTTTTACAATTACATTTCTTAATGGGCTCGGCACCATGTCTAATCTCAATTAGCTTCCTATTATGTTGGCTAATGGATAGAGTATATATTTTGTATTTTGATTTTTGATTTTGATTTTGACTCTTAAGCGCTACGACGGATCTATAGCAAAGTCTTATTGTTTCTACATATATATTAGGAAAAACCTACAAACTTTGTTTTCATGTTATTGTATTGCATAGGATTACCTTGATTATTTATATTACCTTGATTATTTATAAATGACCCAAAATAGGATGTTATATTTTATTTTATATGTCTTTCGTATATATTTTTATTAATGCACCCATTTTTTAAAAGCAATGTTTTTTAAAAAAAAGCAATGTTGTCAAATTTAGAATGTTTATATAAGTTTGTGTATAGCAAAGCATATGTATTTGTAAGCATGCGTATCTGTGTATGTGTAAGTGAAAGTATGCTTGTGCTTAAGCACGCATACACACGACGGTATGTATATGTATCAATTCAAACTTGTGTATGTATACTGGCCTCTATAGATGCCAATAACATCGCTACAAGTTCCCCCCCACCCCTCTTTCGTTCCTTTTTCTCTCTTTCCCTTTCTTTCGTTCCCCCTCCTTGCTCAGTATATGAGAATTGCTACATAGATGAATTTTAGCTTGCGTGCGAGACGGTTTGCGTGAATATATGTACACATGCTTTTATGTGTATAATTTAGATTCATATTCATACGTCTGTATATGTATGTATGGCGTTTACGCGCATCCTTTTGTGTATGTTGATATATATATGTGGATTTTAATATAAATATGTATTGCAGTATTTATAACAGGTTTAATTTCTATGCATTAATTTGTACTGTCTTCATTAACGGCAATAGGTTTTTCCTCGGTTTTTTCCTCGGATTTTATAATTTTTATAATTTTTATAAGTTTTTTTTATATATATATACATATATTTTTGACCTTTTTGTTTATCGCTCGAAGATTGACCGTTTTTTCTAAAGGGCCAATCAAACAAGTCCATTTCTTTTTAAAGGTGTAGCGTTTGTAAGAGTATAGATTGAATTAATATATATGTTCCATTCTAGCAAAAACTGTCTGATGAACGGCAACGAGAAACTCAGAGTAACAGATTTTGTTGAATTTTCTGCTGCTTAAAATAAAGTATATATATATATATTATATATATATATATATATAATATATATATATATTATATATATATATATATATATATATATATATATATATATAATATATATATATATATATATATATATATATATATATATAAATATATGAAAGAATGGAGTTGAACGACGAATTGACAAAATTCCTTTATTTTCGACATATGTTTCGAAGGCTGCATATTCCTAATTGCGAAGGAATAAGTAGTATATTACGCCGCTTTCTCATCAGGAAAAGCAAGGAACTTATGTCAACATCAAGATGCACAAAAAACTTTTAGATGACTGCTCACACGGAGCCCATAGTGATTTTCACTATGGGCTCCGTGTGAGCAGTCATCTAAAAGTTTTTTGTGCATCTTGATGTTGACATAAGTTCCTTGCTTTTCCTGATGAGAAAGCGGCATAATATACTCCTTATTCCTTCGCAATTAGGAATATGCAGCCTTCGAAACATGTCGAAAATAAAGGAATTTTGTTAATTCGTCGTTCAACTCCATTCTTTCATATATTTTTATTTAAAAAAAAACATACAAATTTCCACACGAAAGCACGTAACTTCAAACGTGTCTTCTCTGATGTGAATTTGCTACCCAGGTATCGGTTAACCGAATTATCCATAACAACATAATTCATTCAACTACTCAAATATATATATATATATATATATATTAGAAGAAATGAGGTACTCAGAAATCAGGATGGTTTTATATTTACAGATATTTATTAGTATGTTACATGTTTTTAGAAATCATATATTATATATATAGCGCTTTCATCCACTCTAGTAGAGTTGTCAAATTGAACTTTTGCAGGAATTTTGTCTCTTTTTATAGTATTACTGAGTGTGTAGGGGTGGGGAGAGATATATCTTATATCTCTCCTCACCCCTACACACCTCCTCCTCCTACTACTACTACTACAACAACAACAACAACTACTACTACTACTACTACTACTACTACTACTGCAATTGTTATTATCTTCATTCTGTTAGAGCGTCGGGGAAAGCTGCTTTACGGTATGTCTCCCAAGTGTTTAAGTCCTGAATTCCAATCCCTGCTAAGGTCAACTGTGTTTTATGTCCTTCTGGCATGGATAAAATGCAGGAACCTAGTCAATAAGTGGATGCCAATGGTATCGACTACATTTTCCCCCTCAAAATCACTAACCTTGTACAGAAACCAAAAGCAATTATTTAGCCCCTCATTTGCGCAGTTATGATTTTAATACAAGATCATTTAGCCGACTGCATATTAGGATGTGTAACCTCATAAAGACAATACTTTCTGCAGGATGTTTGCTGTTCCCAGATTCCAGTTGTGTAAAGGTGTTTCTCAAAGTGTGTTTCGTCATCGGCCCAAATGGTTCAATCACGAGCAGGTAAAATCGTTAACACGCTGGTCAAAATTCTTAGCAGCATTTCGTCCGTCTTCACATTCTAAGTTCAAATTCTGCTGACGTCGACTTCACCTTTCATCCTTTTGAGGTCGTTAAAATAAGTACCTGTTGCGTACTGGGGTCGATATAATCGGCTAGCGTCCTCCCCCAAATTTCAGGCCCTGTGCCTATAGTAGAAAATATTATTATTATTATCATTGAATGAGAGACCAGTGCATGCCATCAAAGTGACACTCGGGTAAAATATACGAAGCCTAGTATAACCATCATGACTACCCGTCTGATAAGGGTATACTAGGCACATGCATCACAACCATATGTGCGTGACATAGTGATCTCATATCAAAATAAACAGCACATGACCTTGCAGAATTTTCTTCTGGTCGAGTAACCCAGCCCGCTCAAAAGGTCCCTGAATAAGGCTTGTTTAAGGATGTTGAACAAAACACCCATGTTTCCAGAAGTGAATTATTCAAACCCCAAAGAATCCCTCTCAACAGATGGTTATGATGCTCACCCACTACTTCTGCTCATGATCAGAGATGCACATATCGTCAGCCACTAAGGGACATGGTCAACTGGTTAAGGTCAAACAACTGACAAGCAAATCTGTGGTATTGAGCAGAGTATTTGCTATAGCCCATCTTTTATACCAAGACAAAACAATGTACATGATAACACTTCCAATCAGTTAAGATCAGAAGCCGCGAGAGCCACTGCCTGATACTACATCAGGGCATAGAAAGTCCCAAAGAATAGTTTATCATCATCATCATCATCATCATCAACATCATTAAGGTGGCGAGCTGGCAGAAACGTTAGCACGCCGGGCAAAATTCTCAGCAGTATTTCGTCTGCCTTCGTTCTGAGTTCAAATTTCACCTAGGTCGTCTTTGCCTTTCATCCTTTCGGAGTCGATAAATTAAGTACCAGTTGCGTCCTAGGGTCAATCTAATCGACTGGCTCCTCCCCCAAAATTTCAGGCTTTGTGCCTATAGTAAAAGTTATTATTATTATTATTATTATTATTATTATTATTATTATTGAGTGAGAGAGCAGTTCATGCCATCAAAGTGACACTGGGGTAAAATATACGAAGCCCAATATACCCATCATGACTACCCGTCTGATAAAGACACACCAGGCACATGCATCACACCATATGTGCGCGACATGGTGATCTCATATCAAGATAAACAGCACATGACCTTGCAGGTGGGGCCCAGTTAGAATTTTCTTCAGGTTGAGTAGCCCATCCCGCTCAAACGGTCCCTGAATAAGGGTTGTTTAAGGATGTTGAAAGAACCACCCATATTTCCAGAGGTGAATTATTCAAACCCCAAAGAATCCCTCTCAACACATGGCTATGATGCTCCCCCACTACTTCTGCTCGTGATCAGAGATGCACATATCGTCAGCCACTAAGGGACATGCTCAACTGGTTAAGGTCAAACAACTGACAAGCAATCTGTGGTATTGAGCAGAATATTTGCTGTAGCCCATCTTTTATACCAAGACAAAACAATGTACATGATAACACTTCCAATCAGTTAAGATCGCTTATTATTATTATTATTATATTATTATTATTATTATTATTATTATTATTATTATTATTATTATTATTATTATTATCATTATTATCATTATCATTATCATCATCATCATCATTATTGTTATAAATGTTGGTTTGGTTTTAATTTATATAAGTTGTACTTTAGTGACATCAAAGGACAACAAAGTTTTGCACCTGAAGATGTTCACAGGTGGAGTGCTGCAATTGAAAACACTGACATCGGTGAGACGAAAGGAAAACAGAGAGGGTAAGGCTGCATTATTACTTTTATTATTATTATTATTATTATTATTATTATTATTATTATTATTATTATTATTATATTATTATTATTATTATTATTATTATTAATATTATCATTATTATTATTATTGTTGTTGTTGTTGTTATTCAATAGTCTTATTTTTATCACGTGATTTCACTGCACTACTGAATGCAGCTCTGTGTGCTTTCGGAATATGCTATGGTGCTCTTATTTTCACTGTATTGAAAGTGCTTTGCGTAGGATGAGCACTGTGGCTAGTAGTGTTATTATCTGTATGTTATATACAACTGTAAGCCCTGGTGATTGGTTATATATTTGTCTGAATGCCTTTTAATTATACCAAAGGCACCTAGTATTATAGGGATTGTTCTTGTTCTTAGACTTCACATTCGGGTTACCTCTATTTCCAGATCTTTATATTTTGAGAGATTCTCTGTTTCCTTTGGAGATACATTGTCATCTGTTGGTATTTATACTTTGATTATACAAGGCAGTTTTTTCTTGGTGATCTCTGACAACTATATCCGGCGTTTTGGTCTTGATTTCTCCATCTGTGTGCATTGGCATATCCCAGAGTATGGTCAATTTGTCATTTTCTGGGACCTTTTCTTGGGTGTGCCTATACCGTCATTTTTGTGTTGTTATTCCCTAGAGTTAGCCTAACTTTCAGTGTATATAGGTCCCAACTCTGTCACGTCTGTGGATATATTCCTTCTTAGCCAAAACTGGGCAGCCAGAAACAATATGAGTTATTGTTTCTTCCCCATCCCACACATTCTGCAGTTACCTGTATTTTTCTTCATTATGTTTCTGGCGATTTCTTGTGGTGAGGTTTTGATCTTGTGCTTCAATTAAAAATCTGTCAGTCTCTCCTCTGAGTCCTAAACTTCTCAACCATTGTTGGGATTTTGCTTTGTCGATTTCTCTTCTGTTTAGCTTATCCTAATATTTACCATGTAAGGGCTTTTCTTGCCATCGTTTTATCATGATACAGCTTTAATTTGGATTTCAGCTGTTTTACGGCTATTTTTGTTTCCTCTTTGTCTTCATGGTTGCCTTGTACTATGACTTCTTTCTTGTATTTTTCAGCTTCCTTTAAAGACATTATTATTATTATTATTATTATTATTATTATTATTAATAATAATAATAATAATAATAATAATAATAATAATAATAATAATATTCCTTCATTTGCACAGTGATGATCTTTTGTTAACACTGGATCGTTTAAATGACTCCCTATCAAGTTATGTAACTTCCGGTACACAATTCTTTCTGCAGCATATTTGCAGTTCCCAAAATTGTCTTTGCAATATCGTAATCCTGGGACATACTCTAATTGTCGCAACGTGTTTCTGAAGGTTTTTGTTTTCGTTACCAGCTCAAGTGTTCCAATCACAATTTATACCAGTCTTGCTTTCATATTTTACATCCTCTCGACATATATTCTCAAGTCAGCATATTTCACTATTAAAAAAATTTTTTTTTTACGATTTTCTCGTTTTCTTTGCCAATCTTATAATAATCTCTTCGGCAAGCTACATTAATCAACGAACACCTCATTACAGTACCTCCCACCACCAAAATTATGTCTGACCTTGTATGGTCAAGAACTCTATCGGTTTGGCTATTAAAGTCCCGCAAGCGTTTCACAGTCTAGTTTAATCGAATCTTCTCTGGTTTATGAGATACTATTTGTCATTGGTTGGAAATCCACAGTGAGCCGACAGAATTATTAGCATGCCGGCCTAGATACATAGCAGAATTTCGTCTACCTTGACATTCCGACTTCAAATTCCACCAAGGTGGCCTTTGCCTTTCATCCTTTTGGGGCTCAATAAAATAATTACCAGTTGAATGCTGTTTGTTTATTTGTTCCTTCTCGAGCCATGCCTGGCTCATAAGGGCCCGTTTCCCGGTTTCTTTGGCGTATAGTTTCTCCACCTGGACGGGACGCCGGTCCGTCGCAGGTGAGCTTCAAGATGCAGGAGGTAAGAATGAGAGAAAGTTGTGGCGAAAGAGTCAGCAGAAGTTCGCTATTACCTTCTGCCAGAGCTGCGTGGAGCTTAGGCGTTTCGCTCATAAACACACACATCGCCCGGTCTGAGATTCGAACCCGCGATCCCTCGACCGCGAGTCCGATGCTCTAACCACTAGGCCATGTGTTCTCCACTTTAATACAGGGGGTCAATGGCATCGATTACCACGCTCACCCTTAAATTGCTGACTCTGTACCAAAATTAGAAAGAATTATTCGTAGTATTCACTGCTGACCTGTTCAGACGTGTTTTGGTATCGCTTTCCTTAGGTGGATTCTAAGAAGCTTAAAGTGCAACAAAGAATAATGACATTTTTTTCTTTGGAACATTTTCAAGCAGGCAGTTTATATGCATTGGAAGTCTGCCCATCCAGTGTCCAGACAAAAAATAAATGAAAGTCTACTAGTATACAAATTTTGGGTTTTTTTATGTTTTAGTTACATAAATACTATGGCGACGCAAAACGCCCAGCAAAACAATCATTATGAAGGTGAACGAGTCTCCAAGGATTTCAAATAGTAGCAGAAACACTTTGCAGTAAAATATATGCGCATTGAAAGGGGAATATTATTCCTTGGGGTGAATAATATTGTCAAGAGCGGTTTTTGAGATACTTCTGGCAAAAAGAACAATATTTAAATCTTCCTATCTTTTTCTACTCATTTCTCACTCACTCACTCACTCACTCACTCACTCGCTCACACACAATGTCAAATGAAAGCTACTCTCTATTTTCACAATGAGAGAAATTTTTGTGAAGGGCCTGTTTCATATGGCAAATATAATTTCCATCAGACAAACTTTGTACATGTAATATTTTAACGAAAGAGAAAAAGACAAAAAGACTGCATGGTAGTATTATGTGACAGAAACAGGTGTATTTCCATGTGAAACTATCATACGGGTATGAGAGAGAAGGGATGCAAAGAACCCGAGGATTGCCAAAGCCTTAGAAAGATTTATTTGTACCGTTCTAATACAATTGTATGTGGAGTTGGATGTCCTATATCGAACGGAGGACACATAAATCTCTGCTGATTTTAAAATTTATGAAGAGGAGAAGCGACAAGCTCGGTAATGGCCTCACATATATACCCAAAAATAAAGCCCATAGTATTTGGAACGAAGAAAATGATCACTGTAATAGACAACGGTGATGATGATGTTTCCTGGTCCATGGTCATATATATATAGCAAGATATAGGCAACTGGTCTGCTGACTTCAACCATGTGCTAACGGATACGGTGTTTATGAACCACCCACTCTCTGTGAATCCCACAAGACAATAAAACGATCAGGAGTTGTGTCTTGTATTGAGAACTGAGAGAAGGTCGTTCACACTAGAAAGCCTAGTTGCTATACATGTGACAATAACGGCGAGCTGGCACGCCGGGCGAAATGCGTAGCCGTATTTCGTCTGTCGTTACGTTCCGAGTTCAAATTCCGCCGAAGTCGACTTTGCCTTTCATCCTTTCGGGGTCGATAAATTAAGTACCAGTTACGCACTGGGGTCGATGTAATCGACTTAATCCCTTTGTCTGTCCTTGTTTGTCCCCTCTGTGTTTAGCCCCTTGTGGGTAGTAAAGAAATATATACATGTGACAATAACGGTCATATAAGGGCTTCCTACGTAGAAAATCTGGAAAAGCTAAAAATTAATATAAAATGCAATAGCTAGCTATGGGACTACTGTTTCTGGAACATCACCAAGCGGTTTTCAGGAAAAGATGAAATAAAAAATAACTTGTCCTCGATCTCTTGTGTCGACTGGGAAAAGGAGGGCCTCTTTTCGTGTGTTATAAATAGTAGCACCATTTCAAAATCTAGTAGCAATGAATAGGAGATGAAAGCCTAGCAGAGGTTGGAAATGTAAAAAGAAGAAAGAAAAAAAACACACACAAAGAAAAAGGGAATGAAAACAGAGCCCGAAAGATTAGAATAGTGGAAGGCGTAACATTTTTAGCGACTTCTTTGGGACGAATTAAGTACAGATTGGTGAGGAGATAGGATCTGATTACATGGAGCTTGAGAAATCAGGATATTAAAGAATTCGTTTTTAAGCACACTTCCAACAAACTTTACGTGAACTATCACCTAGACGTAAAGGTTTTTTTTCTTTTCTTTTCTCTTTTTTTTTTTTTTTTTTTGTGTTTGATCGTTCTGATACTGAAATTGTTCGCAAGTATTTCTGAAATATATAAGTACATGGATACCAGAGCAGAAATAAGAAAATGGCTCAGAAACAGATTTGGACCAATAAGGAGTCTTGATCAAACCTCCGTGTCGGTTTTTCTCCTCGTATTTTGAGAGGTTATCCAATTTGTGTTTCCCATTCTTGTATTTCATTTACTTCCTTTAAAATATTTGTTGAATCTGAAGGACAGGACAGAGTCTTGCAGCCTCTACGAGACTGGTAAGATCGATGCCGTTAATGTTTCGTTTAAAAATGTTGCTGCTTTTCAGTTGCCGGAAAGACACGAACCGGGAAGAAATTCCAAAGTGTAGATGTTCTGCAGGGGAAGGATTGTGCATAGTGGATAGTGCAGAGAAAGGATGTTTGGGCACGAAACGAGGTTGAGGAAAGGTGGAGAGGCGAGTGAGACGGGAAGCACTTAGGTGTTGTAGGTACCGATCCAGTCACCGCTGAGGAGTGGAGTGCATTATAACAGTAATAGAAAAGATAAACAGATGACACATCACACCTCTGGACCAAAAGATACAGTGCATGCGTTAGTAATGGAGTGCTGAACAGTCAAGTGGTTCTTCTGTATATGTAATCCAGCGCTGTCTAGGATGCTAATATGTGTAGTAACAGCAACGATCCAAATGTTGGAACACTGCTCCATCGTGGTCCTCACTAAAGCCTTACATGTCCGGCAAGTTGACCGTCATGAGTTCAAACACGATTTTGAATAATGTAAATTTGAATTTTGTATATGATTTATGTTGTAAAGAAGCGCGAATTAAAAATTCAGCAATTTTTTCTTCATATTTAGTACACACTATGCTGTGATCCAAAAGATACAATCCCTGACTTCGTTTTGATCACCATTACTTTCATTTTTTTTTATTCAGGTGCAGGAGTGGCTGTGTGGTAAGTAGCTTGCTTACCAACCACATTGTTCCGGGTTCAGTCCCACTGCGTGGCATCTTGGGTAAGTGTCTTCTACTATAGCGTCGGGCCGACCAAAGCCTTGTGAGTGGATTTGGTGGACGGAAACTGAAAGAATCACGTCGCATATATGTATAAATTCTGAATTCGTTGGCTGTTATCGACTAGTTCCCTCCCCCAAAATTTCAGTCCTTGTGCCTGCAGTAGAAAGGATCATTATTATTATTATTATTATTATTATTATTATTATTATTATTATTATTATTATTATTATTATTATTATTATTATCATTATTATTATTATTGAGTAAGAGAGCACTGCATGCCATCAAAGTGACACTGGGGTAAAATATACGAAGCCCAGTATACCCATCATGACTACCCGTCTGATAAGGGTACACCAGGCACATGCATCACAATCAGAATATTTGCTGCACCCATGTTTTATACCGAGACAAAACAATGTACATGATAACACTTCCAATCAGTTAAGATCAGAAGTCACGTACTGCTCGTACTGCATTATTATTATTATTATTTTTATTATTTTTATTATTATTATTATTATTATTGTTGTTGTTGTTGTTGTTGTTGTTGTTGTTGTTGTTGTTGTTGTTGTTGTTGTTGTTATTATTATTATTATTATTATTATTGTTATTATTATTATTATTATTATTATTATTATTATTATTATTATTATATTATTATTATTATTATTAAGGCGACGAGCTGGCAGAATTGTTAGCGTCCTGGATGAAATGCTTAGCTATATTTCGTCTGCCGCTACGGTGTGAGTTCAAATTTCGCCGAGGTGGACTTTGTTTTTTATCTTTCCGGGGTCGATAAATTAAGTACTGGTGAAATACTGGGGCCGATGTAATCAGCCATCCTCCCCGCCTAGAGGAGAAAGGAATGTTATTATTAAGGCGGCGAGCTGGCAGAATTCTTAGCACACCGGGCGAAATGCTTAGCGGTATTTTGCGTGCCATTACCTTCTGAGTTCAAATTCCGCCGAGGTCGACTTTGCCTTTTATCCTTCCGGGAGTCGATAAATTAAGTACCAGTTATACACTGGGATTCATGTAATTGATTAGTCCCTTCCCATAAAATTTCAGGCCTTGTGATTATCGTAGAAAGGATTATTATTCTTAAGGCGTCGTGCATAACATATAACTGCATTTCGTCCGTCTTTACGTTCTGATTTCAAATTCAGTTGAGATCAACTTTTCCTTTCATTCCTACGGGGTCGATAAAATAAGTACAAGCACTTGACCGGGATCAATGCAATCAACTATATCCCACCCCCAAATTTCAGGCCTTATGCGTATAGTAGAACGGATTATTATTATTATTATTATTATTATTATTATTATTATTATTATTATTATTATTACTTTTATTTTCTTCTTTCAAATTTGCTTCCATTTCTTGCCGAGTGTCTTCCCGACTCCTAGGGCAAAGAAACTCATAGTATACATTGGTAGGCCATTAAACCAAACTCAATAGTTCGTTCATTTTTTTTTTTTTTTTTTAAGTTAAATTAAAATACATGAGCAGCAACAGTTCTCACATCGACAATGCTCTTCTCAATACGTGTGATGTACCAGTTAAGACAATCTTTTGCACTTCTTGCAGGGATGGTAAGCCAGGGATCATTCTCACATAATTTTCGGTTCCCTTCTTGATCATTCCTAGTGCTCCTACGATCACTGGTATTGTAACCGCCTTGAGATGCCACATTTTCTCAATTTCAATGAGTAGGTCTTTATATTTTCTGAGCTTGTCAAACTCTTTCGCTGAGATATTATGATCACAGGGGATGCTCATGTCGATCAATAAGCAAACTTTATTGTTTTGGTCTTTCACAACAATATCTGGTTTATTGGCCTTGATGGTTCGGTCTGTATGTACTGGAAAGTCCCACAGAATGGTTACATTTTCTCCTTCAGTTACAGCCTCAGGGTGGTGATTATACCACTTGTCGGCAGTTTTGATATTGTAATGCCGACTTATTAGCCAGTGTAGATATTGGCCAACTCTGTCATGTCTTAATTTATACTCCACTGGAGCTAAGACTTTACATCCAGAGATTAGGTGGTCCACTGTTTCAATCATGTCGTTGCAGAATGGGCATTTTGGGTCTGCTCCATTTTTCATCACATTGGCCTGGTAGTTCCGGGTTAATAGGCTTTGATCTTGAGCAGCCAGGATGAAACCTTCGCTCTCTGCTTTTAGCCCTGAGCTCCGTAGCCACTGATGGGTTTGCTTCTGGTCAACATCAGCTTGTTTGCTGCGGGTCACATATTTGCCGTGCAGAGGTTTCTCCTCCCACCTATCAGCCAATTGCTCGTGCGCTTTTTTCGTTGCCATTATTTTCACCTTCTTTGCAACAATAATTGCCGTACTTCCCTCGGGTTGTTCTGTTTGGGTATCCTGCACGAGATCAATAGCAAATTTTTTGCTTTCCTTTATAATAGAATGAAGCTTCTTTCGTCTCTCGTGATTTTCCACGAGCTTTAGCATCCAGTCATTCGATATTTCGAGATATTTGGCCAGTCCAATTGTGGTTGTTTTCTAAGCTAGTTCAAATTGGATCAGGCCTCGACCTCCTTGGGCTCTGGGAAGGTAAAGGCGATCTACGTCTGCCTTTGGGTGGTGCATCCTATTACAACTCAGCAGCTTGCGTATTTTCCTATCTATATTCTTTACTTCACTCATATTCCAGTTCAACACATTGTAGCTATAAGTAACACCTGGAACTGCTAAGGAATTTATAGCTAACACCTTGTTTCGTGCATTTAGTTCAGATTTCAGGACTGCACGAACTCTCCTATAACATTCCTTCCTGATCTTCTCTTTCATGCTTGCATGCTGAATACCAGAGCCTTCATTTATTATTATTATTATTATTATTATTATTATTATTATTATTATTATTATTGAGTGAGAGAGCAGTGTATGCCATCAAAGTGACACTGGGGTAAAATATACGAAGCCCAATATACCCATCATGACTACCCGTCTGATAAGGGTACACAAGGCACATGCATCACAACCATATGTGTGCGACATGGTGATCTCACATCAAGATAAATAGCACATAACCTTGCAGGTGGAGCTCAGTTAGAATCTTCTTCTGGTCGAGTAGCCCATCCTGCTCAAATGGTTCCTGAATAAGGATTGTTTAAGGGTGTTGAACGAAACACCCATGTTTCCAGAGGTGAATTATTCAAACCCCAAAGAATCCCTCTCAACACATGGCTATGATGCCCCCCACTACTTCTGCTTGTGATCAGAGATGCACATATCGTCAGCCACTAAGGGACATGCTCAACTGGTTAAGGTCAAACAGCTGACAAGCAAATCTGTGGAATTGAGCAGAATATTTGCTGTAGCCCATCTTTTATACCAAGACAGAACAATGTACATGATAACACTTCCAATCATTTAAGATCAGCAGCCATGAGAGCCACTGTCTGGTACTGCATCAGGGCATTTATTATTAATATTATTATTATTATTATTATTATTATTATTATTATTATTATTATTATTATTATATTATTATTATTATTATTATTATTATTTCTGCAGACATCCAAGACAAACATGTCGAGAGCGCTCATTTATCTTTCTGTTTATTAGTTTAGTGTTCATTGGAAGAAAAAAAAAAGCTCTTTCTTTATTTCATACATGTATTGTTGAAAAAAAAACAACAAAAAACAAACACATGTATTGTGTTGTGTAAAATAATAATGATCTTTCAACGACTCCTTGTTTGTACATGTATGGCCAGCGAGCCAGCAAAGGAAAGAAGACGGTGTGAAACTTGTATGATCACAGCAAAACCTATTTATTCCCAATTTAAAATGTTTATATATTCACTAATTACTGATATAGATCAGCATCTCTTCCCTCGGGTCCTTTTGTTCGCTCTACCAATTAGATACGTGGTGTTTACAATTGTCGTGTTTACGTTTGAATTTTATGTAATTACAGCAGTCAGTTTGGCGTTCATCTATTCTTTTACATAGCCTTAAATGTTCTCTGTTTAACGAGGAAGAGATTCTACGTTTCACATATTAGTGCACCTACCAGGAGTGGTTGTGTGGTAAGTAGCTTGCTTACCAACCACATGATTCCGGGTTCAGTCCCACTGCGTGGCATCTTGGGCAAGTGTCTTCTACTATAGCCTCGGGCCGACCAAAGCCTTGTGAGTGGAAAGATGACCGTCGTATATATATGTGTGTCTATATATATATATATATATATATATATATATACATATATATATATACACTTGCGTCAGAAATTAATTAGCACTTCTCAAATTTCTATATTAAATAGGTTAAATCAATTAACCTATGAGCTGTTCAAAACGTCTTACGCGATGAGAAAACTTAGTATGGTGTGATTTCGGTCCTTGCGAGGCGCTACCTATATCTATTAAACAAAGGAAGATTTGTCTGCATCCGCACTCCAAGTTGTTGTTGCACTGCTATGTCAACATCATAAGGCTGTAGACTCTCAAACTGCTCTGCAAACAAAGTTACGTCATCGTTCTGCGCAACAGTGAACTCGCAACAAAGCACTAGTTCAAGATATGGCCACTAGGTGACAGCACATACCTTGAGTGAAGAGCAAATCAAGGGTGCTAATTAATTTCTGACGGTAGTGTATATATATATATATATATATATATATATATATATATATATATATAAGCGTGTGTTTGTGTGTCTGTGTTTGATCCCCCAGCATCGCTTGACAACCGATGCTGGTGTGTTTACGTCCCCGTAAGCTAGCGGTTCGGCAAAAGAGACCGATAGAATAAGTACTAGGCTTCCAAAGAATAAGTCCTGGGGTCGATTTGCTCGACTAAAGTTGGTGCTCCAGCATGGCCAGTCAAATGACTGAAACAAGTAAAAGAGTAAAAGAGTAAGAGTTATATATTTCCATTCTTTTATTCTTTTATTCTTTTATTTGTTTCAGTCGTTTGACTGCGGCCATGTGAAGCATCGCTTTGAAGCATTTTGCTTTTTTTTTTTTTTTGTCGAACAAGTTGACCTTAAGGTTTATTATTATTATTATTATTATTATTTTTTCAACCTAGTACTTATTCTATCGGTATATTTTGCCGAGCCGCTAAGTTACGGGGACTTAAACACACCGACATCAGTTGTCAAGCGGTGATGGGGGACAAATGCGGAACCCCGTATATATATATATATATATATATATAGGGCGTGCTTCTTTCTGCTAAATCCACTCACACGGTTTTAGCCAGCCCGAGGCTACAGTAGAAGACACTTGCCCAAAGTGCCACGCAGTGGGACTGAACCTGGAACCATGTCGTTGGGAAGCAAGCCTTTTATCACTTGGTCAAAAGTCTGTTCTGCTTGCTAGAAATAGCAAGTAAATCTCAAAAATCACAACCTACTGACTATGAAAGAAGACGGCATACATAGTATTATATGGTTTCCGATATGATTCAGTCAATGTAACGGGATGCACGTTTCCTAACACATTAAATTATGCACAGTAATACCTCACTTTACGAGACCCTGGGTTTACGAGCTTTATTTTGCAAGCACAAGATCCAAATTTTGAACGAAATGCAATAGTTTCAACGACCATAACAAAGGTTTCTGCGTGTTACCGAGAAATTTATAGAGAGCGAAAAAAGCTTCTTCTAAGCAAGCAGCTCAAGACTTATTTTTTAAAAAGAAGTCTACAAGTCCGTCTACGATTGCTTGTGAATCGGCGATCGCGTCTACAAGTGATGGTGCGTGCAAGTCTAGTAGGAGTCAAAGTGATTCAAAAAACAATTATAATAATTTTTTTTTATTATAAATGACCTTGACATTCTTTTTCGTTTTGGGATTTGGTTTGCAAGATTCTTTATATGAGTTCGTGTGTTGAAGCATATTCTGTTGTGTCTGGGGAGAGTCATTTTCTTTTTGTGCCTTATAATGTAACACACTCACCGGCATCGAAAATTTTAGGAAAATAAAAATATAAGAAAAAAGTGGAAATTTTACTGGTGAGTGTGTTACATTATAAGGCACAAAAAGAAAATGACTCTCCCCAGACACAACAGGACATTCTTTTTTATTTTATATAAAATATTCTTTATATTTTACTGTTATTTTATTGCCATTTATTTCGGAGTATTAGGAAATATATAGGTAAAATATTTGAGGGAGGGGACGAATAACGATTTATAATATTGCTGCTATGGGAAACTATTGCTCTGTTTTACGACCTTCCGTTTTACGAGCGGTCTCCGGGAACAAATTAACTCGTATTTCGAGGCATTACTGTAGTTGTAGGTCTATTATATTTGAACGAAAGATCAGATAGACGCGGTGGTGTGAAACCATTTGATCATAGTCTCTTCGATCAAGGCTGCCCAGGCAAATACAGCAATAACAACGGTGAGAATAATAATTATTTTATTTGGGACATAACCTACGTCGAATAAATGAATAAAAATAAGGATCTTTTCGGTTTGAACGGCAGTTTTTAACATAATTTCTAGGTAACTAAAAAATTTTAAACTTCGTATACTGGTAGAATCTGTTTATAAAACATCTTTTTCTCTTGGCTTTATTGAGAAAATTCTATAGTTTGTAAGATACTTGTTGTTTTTTTTTCTTCAATTTCTGCAATTTCAACCAATCAGTGACGTCTATTGAGTTAAAAAGCATTCTGTGCCGTATGAATATGTCCCTCGTTTAAGCAATAGATTGGGTTTATTTACATTTGTGAAGAAAAAAAGATACCCTTCCCCCACCCCTAACCCTAACAAACCCTAACTAACCCTAACCCTAAAAGAGATTGAAATGCAATAGATCGATTCTAGGGTCATAATTATGGGTGACAATTTCATATGACACCGCTAGAAAAAGCTGCTGTTCAAACCGAAAAGATCCAAAAATAATAAATAAATAAATAATAAATTAATAAAAAAGAAGTTAAAACGACAAGAGAGACCACAACTGCGGCAGTAACAATGACGACGGCAAGAACAACAGCAACAATAGCAACAACCACTACAGTGACAACAACAACAACAATAACAATCATCTTATTCAGAGCATAATCCTGTGAAAAGAAATGAAACCCTAGCTAAAACGACCAAGGACGAACACATAGGACAAAAACAGCAGCAGCAGCAACAACAATAATGAAGACAGCAACATCAACAACAACAGCAACAAAAAATAATGACAACACTGTCAGAAAAAAAAAAACACACCGATGAAAAAAATCTACAAGAACAACGACAACTACGGCTGTAACGACGACGACGACGATGAAGAGAGATTAGTCACTGAATTATTTTTAATAGCAAAACATGTAAAAAAGAAGTATTTGCAAACAAAATATTCTTCCTGGTTGTAAACTGAAACCTAACGCGAACTATTAAACCACACCCTTGTATCGTTAACATTTAGCTTGTTTTGAAATTCGGACATAGTCAGAGGTTGGTAATGTTAGATCACTTGTAAGGTCTCATGAGTGCTACTAGTGACATGGAGTTCAGTACAACCTGTTGCATGATCGGGTGGTCACGATTAAAACCGGAACATTCACTAGACTTGCCTGGTGAGGAGCATTGCAAGACTAAAAACATATGGCTTGTTTTGAAATCCGGACACAGTCAGAGGTTGGTAATGTCAGATCACTTGTGAGGTCTCTGATGAGTGCTATTGGTAACATGGAATTCAGTACAACCTGTTGCATGATCGGGTGGTCGGCGATTAAAACCGGCACCTTCACTAGACTTGCCTGGTGAGGAGCATTGCAAGAAACCTAGCAACACTAAAAACATTTGGCTTGTTTTGAAATTCGGACACAGTCAGAGGTTGGTAATGTCAGATCACTTGTGAGGTCTCTCATGAGTGCTACTGGTAACATGGAGTTCAGTACAACCTGTTGCATGATCGGGTGGTCGCGATTAAAACCGGCACCTTCACTAGACTTGCCTGGTGAGGAGCATTGCAAGAAACCTAGCAACGCTAAAAAAATTTGGGTTGTTTTGAAATCCGGACACAATCAGAGGTTCGTAATGTCAGATCACTTGTGAGGTCTCTCGTGAGTGCTATTGGTAACATGGAATTCAGTACAACCTGTTGCATGATCGGGTGGTCGGCGATTAAAACCGGCACCTTCACTTGACTTGCCTGGTGAGGAGCATTGCAAGAAACCTAGCAACGCCTGGTGAGGAGGATTGCAAGACTAAAAACATATGGCTTGTTTTGAAATCCGGACCTAGTCAGAGGTTGGTAATGTCAGATCACTTGTGAGGTCTCTGATGAGTGCTACTGGTAACATGGAATTCAGTACAACTGTTGCATGATCGAGTGGTCGCGATTAAAACCAGCACCTTCACAAGTCTTGCCTGGTGAAGAGGATTGCAAGAAACCCAACAACACTAAAAAACATTTGGCTTGTTTTGAAATCCGGACACAGTCAGAGGTTGGTAATGTTAGATCACTTGTAAGGTTTCATGAGTGCTACTGGTAACATGGAATTCAGTACAACCTGTTGCATGATCGAGTGGTCACGATTAAAACCGGCACCTTCACAAGTCTTGCCTGGTGAGGGGGATTGCAAGAAATCCAGCAATACTAAAAACAAGGGGGATGAACCCGCTTCAAATCCAGGCTACGTCTGCTCTGATAATCAATGGTGATTTGGTCAGAGAATCCTCTGCAATGGTCGACAATCGACGGCAAGATGAGCTGCTATGAATCACACAATTCCAAAGTGTGTATGCATGTGACCGGGCACCACATGTGAACTTGTATTCTCAATGAAACTCTGATGGTCGGAGCCGGCTCAACCCACTTCGGTTGAATGCCGCCGCATGTACAAGTAAGTCAGTATGTAAGTCAGTCAGTCAGTCAGTCAGTAAGTGGGTATGACTGTTTAAGAAATTCAGTTCGTAATCACATGGTTGTTGATTATATCCTATTATTTCTTATTGATTTATACATTTGTTAGAGATGAGAAAAGAAGAACATTAACATTGCTAGCATCCTTCGTCATCATTGAGGCCGTTGTTGAAAAAAGAAAGGCATTAACACGGGAAATATCATCGATAATTTCATGTCCTTGTCTCTGTTGAATGCGGAATTTAAGATTTTGGCGAAGATATTTACTATTCCCTGTAGATCTCGTCTTCACAACAATCTCCATCTCAGGTCGTACATCAAAAAGACCGGGAATAACAAAGTGGGGCTCTGGTCGATTCAGATTAATTCAAAGTCTTTCACATGCGTTGCCCAGTGCTCCCTAAGGGCTCAGAGCAACTCGATTCATATCCATTTTCAGAAATTACATCTGTACCATGTAGAATAAAGGGACGCCTAGTAGAACCATTTTCATGATGTTATTATGTGGATTCTAGAAGAGCAACACTCGGTCTATAAATATGCTCCCTCTTATCGGTTTTTTCAACCACCATTTCGAATTCCACTCGAACTCGGCATATACGGACGACGTCGCCATTACGGATGGCATCATGTACGTCATAAATCGGGGTAGTCGATACGAGACGAAAGAAATATGAAATTGAAACAGGTGTTCACATTGAGCAGAACATTCGATGGAGCTGTATATGAGTACAGTAGAGGCAAGTTTACATCTGGAAGAGCCGGATTTGGTGATTGCTCGATCGACAGTTTTGTTGTGGTGAATGGGGATTAGTTTGGTCTTGATGTTCAAGTGAATAGAAATTGGGACGAGATTATTAGCAGAATGACCAACCCCACCCATAAATAGCCTAAGAGGAAGCTACCCCTGAAAGATAGAGCAGAATTGAGGAAACACCTGCAGCACTTTCTTACTGATAATTTATTACCATCTGACCATCGTACCTTGCTAATTAGCCCAGATATTCTCCTACGTTTTTCCTAGAAGTGACATGTTTTATGGGCCTGCAGGAAATAATACTCTCTACACGGTGCACTCGTGACATAGTAGTTGATGATATAAAAGGATGAGCAGACCACACATCACCCTAAAGATAAACCACCTCGCATATTTGAAAGTCTTTTTAACAGTGGTAATATAGCTGATAATATACGGAAACAGCGAAATTTCATGAATTTCTTAGGCATTAAGCAATTGGATAGCTGTTTGCTTAGCATGTTTACTCACACTCGTCTCTTTGACAGAGCAATAACCTTAGGTTAAGCAGGAATCAAGACAGACCTTCTGACATCTGAAATATCGTTAGTCGTTTATAGCCCTCACTCAATCGTGAAATACACTTTATAGATTGTAGAGGGCATAAGTGATGATGTTATTATGTGGATTCTAGAAGAGCAACAGTGAAGGCTTAGCGGTTTGGGTATTCGGCTCACGAACGTTGGGTTGTCAGTTCTATACCTGGCGGTGTGTTATGTCCTCCGCAAAACACTTTATCGCTCCAGTCCACTCAACTGGCAAAAATTAGCAGTACTTGTAATTCAAAAGGGCCAGTATTGTCACATTCTATGTTACACTGAATCTCCCTAAGAACTACATTAAGAGTACACCTGTCTGAGGAGTGCTCAACCAATTGCAGGTTAATTTCACGAGCAGGCTTTTCCCTTGATCAGGTCAAATGGAATTCTTGCCGTCGTAACCGACAAAGTGCCAGTTTAGAAGATCAACAAAGCTCTCCCTTCCAGAAAACAGTTAACTGGGGAACTCCGAACAATTTCCTAAATCCCATACATTCGCATTACCGCAGGGCTGTTAGCGGTTCGGGATAAATGCTCCAAGCAGAATGTCTTCTACAAAGAGATTTTTTTGAAATGCATGCTGAACGACAAAGCTGTTCTGCATGCCTTCGTTTGGGTCCCTAACGTTACAGACTCATGAATTACATCAGTGATCTCCAAAGTATTCGATATCGGTCCCTGGGTGTCAATGGGACTATTCAAGGGGTCTATAAATGCATATCTACATAATAATAATAATTATTATTTATGTATTTTTCATGTACATACCTGTGGGTCAATGAGCGGTCAAGGATTCCATGAAGGGATCGATGGTCTAAAATGTTTGGGGACCCCTGGATTACATGGAAAAACGGTTTCTGAGTGTAGGAAGACAAACACCCACTTCAAGTGGCCGGAGAAAATTGGAAGTTTAAAGCTGTCTAGTAGCTTGTGGCGAAAGTCGTAGACTTGTGGGTAGAGGTTGAAAGGACTCAGAGCAGGCAGACAGGTAAGTAAGCAGACAGACTGGCACGTAGGCAGGCAGGCACTTATCGCTTTGGCCAAGCTTTCGTACACCTTCGAGTGGAAGCCAAGGGTGAAGAGAGAAATGGTAATCTCCAGTAAATTTGCTGAGAATTGACTAAGAGCGGTGGCTACGGCTTAGATAAATGAGCTTACTTTCAGCCTGCTACAATAGGCCGGAAACCATATGGACAGGAGAGCTTTCCTACTTTTGGCGGCAAAGTGTAATCGAGGAACTGTAAGGTTTCTTGTTTGTCGAACTCATTCGTGGCAATTTTTGCATTGAATATTCTTTCACTAGCAAGGCGGCTAGCTGGCAGGAACGTTAGCACGTCGGGCGAAATGTTTAGCGGTATTTCGTCTGCCGTGACGTTCTGAGTTCAAATTCCGCCGACGTCGACTTTGCCTTTCATCCTTTTGAGATCGATTAAATAACTATCAGTTACGCACTGGGGTCGATGTAATCGACTTAATCCGTTTGTCTGTCCTTGTTTGTCCTCTCTGTGTTTAGCCCCTTGTGGGTAGTAAAGAAATAGGTATTTCATCTGTCTTTACGTTCTGAGTTCAAATTCCGCCGAGGTCGACTTTGCCCTGCATCCCTTCGGGGTCGATAAATTAAGTACCAGTTGTGTACTGAGGTCGATCTAATCGACTGGTCTCCTACACCCAAATTTCAGGCCTTGTGCTTATGGTAGAATGGATTATTATTATTATTATTATTATTATTATTATTATTATTATTATTATTATTATTATTATTATTATTATTATTAAGGTAACGAGCTGCGTGAATGGTTAGCAGGTCTGGCAAAGTACTTAGAAGCGTTCCTTCTAGCCTTATGTTCTAAGTTCAAATGCCGCCTAAGTTAACTTTTTCTTACGTCTTTTGGAGATCAATAAAGTTAAGTACCAGTAAAACACTGGAGTCGTTGTATTCGGCTAGCCTTTACCCACTAAAATTGCTGGCCTTGTGTCAAGATTTAAGACCATTATTAACATTGGCTTTATTACTGTTCTTATTGTTTTTGTTGTTGCTGTTGTTGTTGTTGTTTTTGTTATTGTTTCTGATGTTGTTGTCGTTGCGTCAGCCAGACGCGTTACATTTCGCTCTCCAAATTCTTGGATTTAACGAGTGAAATGGAATGGAAAATTATTTCATATAATGCGGAATTTCTACATAGAATCGTAATTAATTGTTTGCATCAATGTTCACCATTTAGGGAAAAACACATTAATTTGCAAAGAAAATAGTTTCTTCTTCATTTGTAAATAAACGAAATGGTTTCTTCAAAGAACGCCTCAAAAATTTCGAATCAGAATGAATTTTTTTCTTTTACGGATGTTAAACAGAAAAAGGAAGGAAACCAACAAAAGTAATTTATAACAAAGCGTGCGTTCTCTCTCTCTCTCTCCCACACACACCACACACACACACACACCACACACACACACACACACACAACACACACACAGCGAAAGAAAAATGGTGACATTTCTGTGCATAATAGAATTAGAATATTTCTGGTAATATGTTTAGCAACAATGACAGCAAAGCAAAAACATATCCAAATTCACACATGCGTACAGACACGCGAAAACACATACATTTTGCCTAGTGAGAATGTTAATGGCAATGGAAGCAGTTTCGTCGACATTGTAGGATGCAATCCAGTCAAAGAAGGAAGCGTGGCATAAGGATAAGTCGCAAAATATTTTTAAAAAAAAGTGTCTCTTTCCTTGAGTAAATTGTCGAAGGAAATTGTCGCGGCGAGCTGGCAGAAACGTTAGCACGCCGGGCGAAATGCGTAGCCGTATTTCGTCTGTCGTTACGTTGTGAGTTCAAATTCCGCCGAGGTCGACTTGCCTTTCATCCTTTCGGGGTCGATAAATTAAGTGCCAGTTACGCACCGGGGTCGATGTAATCGACTTAATACCTATGTCTGTTCTGTCCTTGTTTGTCCCCTCTATGTTTAGCCCCTTGTGGGTAATAAAGAAATAGGAAAAAAATATATATAACGTGTCTCTTCTTTTCGGAATGACATTCTTTGCCTACAAATGAGTGGTTTCTGGTGAACCTATCCGATTTGTACTGCTGTGTGCCCCTGCGTCACTCACAGTATGATATATATAGGAATACCTATTTGAATTTTCAAGACAGAGGAGAAGCAATGCAACTGTCCAAATTGAGGCATCGCAAATTTGTCTATAGACTAGCGATACAGTATGTAGCCTATAACAATTCAAGAATCAATGTTCTGAAGCATGCTCAGTGATATGCCCTCTGACTCGTAGTCATCTTTGCAGTGCAATATGGGCAGTTGGTATTTCAAAGGTAATCAATAATAATATATGTGGCCGGAAGAGTTCTGCAGCATGGGTTTAGAACCTCTAATGACTGCAACTCAACAATCTCTTAAAACCACAAAATATTCTTCTACTCCAGGAAAAGCTAATCGGGAAGACAGTGGTTAATCTCGGTTGGAACTGAAGATCTCAAGAGTGAAAGAATGTGAACGTAACTACATTGAAGAAGAAGAAGAAGAAGAAGAAGAGGAAGTAGGATAAGAACAGGGAATAGTGGAAGGGTCAATAAATCCTTAGAAAAGAAGAAACACCTGCCCGGAGGAGGCAAATCTTACGTCGTGGAAAAAAGGTTGTTACAGAGGAAGAGATGAGCTTACTAAAGAGGCCAGAACGAGATAGGAAATAGTGAAAGAAAAAGGCTACTGGCTCTGAGAGGAACAGAAAGCGAAAAGCTAAGTAAATTTGCGAAGATAATGGACGAGCTGTAAACAAAAATCTATACTGAAAATATATAACAGGCGTAAACGACCTTATATACTGTGCAGATTCTGTCACTGTGCAAATCCTTGGGGTTAAAACCAAAGGACCAAAGAAAACCAAAGGACCAAAGAAAACCAAAGGACCAAGTCCTATGGTGGGAATGAAGATTTGAGAAGCAAGTTGAACAACTTAATAGAGATCTTGGATGGATACATGCAGCCATAGAATAGAAGAGGGTGAGAGAAACACACAGGAACGTAGTGCAAAGCGTGTAGAATAATAGACACAAAAGACTGAATAAAGAGAACAAAAATATCAAAGCAGTGTCAGGAAAAAACAAAGAACAAATCAGTACCCGCAGAATAGACTGTCCAGAAACATGGCTTCTGATATTAAACGATTGGAAGTGTTATCATGTACATTGTTTTGTCTTGGTATAAAAGATGGGCTACAGCAAATATTCTGCTCAATACCACAGATTTGCTTGTCAGTTGTTTGACCTTAACCAGTTGAGCATGTCCCTTAGTGGCTGACGATATGTGCATCTCTGGTCACGAGCAGAAGTAGTGGGGGAGCATCATAGCCGTGTTTTGAAAGGAATTCTTGGAGGTTTGAATAATTAACCTTTGGAAACATGGGTGTTTTGTTCAACATCCTTAAACAACCATTATTCAGGGACCTTTTGAGCGGGATGGGTTACTCGACCAGAAGAACATTCTAACTGGGCCCCACCAGCAAAGTCATGCGCTGTTTATCTTGATATGAGATCACCATGTCGCGCACATATGGTTGTGATGCATATGCCTAACGTACCCTTATCAGACGGGTAGTCATGATGGGTATACTGGGCTTCGTATATTTTACCCCAATGTCACTTTGATGGCATGCACTGCTCTCTCACTCAATAATAATAATAATAATAATAATAATAATAATAATAATAATAATAATAATAATAATAATAATAATAATAATACGTTTGTTGTTGACGCATCTGTTTCTAATCTAAACTGGCAATTTTGAGGGAAGGGGCTAGTCAATACCATCAACTCCAGTACTTGAGTGATTCACAAATCTATTGATCCCTCGATGGAATGAAAGGAGAAGGTTGACCGCAGTGTGATTTGAACTCAGAACGTAATGTGTCGGTAGAAATACTGCAATACATTTTGTTCGTCGCTTAAACGATTCTGCCAAACAACGATAAGATTGCCTGTGAAAACATTGCTGATAATAACTGATTGTTATTCGTGTGAGCTAATTTAGATGGAGACATTTTGAGGAAGATGAAAAGACGAAAGAAGGCTCAGTAGGCACCTTGATGGAAAAGGCAGATGTTAATGAAGATTAGTAGCCTTAAGAACGAATATAAGTAAGTTTGAACCAATGGAAATGAGGTAAATTTACGAAAGAGGAAGTGAATGACAGAGTAGAGGAAATGCATGACCTAAAGAAAACAAAGAAGGAATTAGGACAGTGATTGAAGAGCTAAAGCAGAAAGCGAAGAATAAAGGCTGCCAGAATAAGGAAATAGGAAGAAAATAAGAAACAATAAATGCATAATCGTCTTTTTCCCTAAGAAACCAGATATGCTGATTTGATGTTTTTTGTAAAGGAAAGAGAAAAAAAGTGATTAGGTAAGAATGTTGAAAAAAGGAAACAGTTTGGCGGAGAAATTTGGGAGACATGCCAAACACAATGATAAAGCGGAGTAGATGAAGCAAGCGGAGAATTATACTGAATATGTTGTAGAGTAAAAGTATTTTACCATCACAGAAACACTGACTTACAAGTAAGTTTTTTATTTCATGACAAAAGTAAAAGTTGGAAAAAGTGGTTTGTTGGAACGTGGAAAATGGAAAATGGAAAATTGGTGGATAATGATTATGACTGAAAGAGTTTAGGAATCTCCATGAAAGATTCATTTAGCATGAGTTACATTCCTAAATAAGAATTTCCTTCCTAACTAAGAGTGTAAATGCAGGAATTTTGGAGACACCATACGGAGTGACAACAGTGTCCTGTGTTGTTACGGGTTGCCCTTTTGCAAAACATGGCACCCGTTCAGCCACCCTGCTAGGAAAACGGCGAAGTTATGGGACTGCAGCATTGTGGATTGTAAAGAGGCAACGGAAGAGCTCAACTGAGCCAACTGTGCTTCTTACATCGATGCTGAGCTGGGGAATCCTAGATCAACGGTCAGAATCACCAAACTCTATCAAGAGGGTCACTGTAACGCAGCCGTAGAAGCAGCATCCATGTTTGTGTAATCAGCTAAGGGAAGATTCACAATAACCCATGATCCTAATTCAAATATGAATAATAGATTTGAGCAACGATAGATAGTTACAAGGATCCGTGCAGGCAGCACACCCGGATGATGATGTAATATATATATATATATATATCACTGTACTTAACTACAGGAAGGACATGCTTGATGAATGAAGGACTTATTAAAAGGAAGCGCCGTCTAAAATTACCGTCCAATTACGTGTTTAATACTTATGTAGAAAACTCCTGGCAGGGATAATTACAGAAGAGAGAAATACTAACGGATAAACCAGAAATATTTAAAGGCTGTTGAGAGCAGTAAAACAATAACGAATTAATGACGGAATCAAAGAATTGCAGAAAAAAAAACAACAAACTTACGAATCTGTGCATTACGTGGCTGTGTGGTAAGAAGCTTGCTTCCCAGCCACACGGTTCCAGGTTCAGTCCCACTGCGTGACAACTTGGGCAAGTGTCTTCTACTATAGCCTCGTGCCAACCAAAGCCTTGCGAGTGGACTTGGTAGGTAGAAACTGAAAGAATCTCATCATATATATATATATATATATATATATTATATATATATATATATATATACACACATATGCACACATACATATAATACATTATATACGCATACATATATATATATACATAAATACATACTTGCATATATACATACACACACACACACACACACACACATATATATATATATGTATATATATATATATATGTGGTTGTGTGTCTGTGTTTGTGTCCCCTCCTCACCATCGTTTGACAACACATGTTGGTGTGTTTATGTCCCTATAATTTAGAGTCCGGCAAAAGTGACTGATAAAATAAATTCTAGGAGTCTATTTGTTCGACTAGAGGCGGTGCTGCAGCATAGCCGCGGCTAAATGACTGGAGCAAATAAAAGAATAAAAGAATATATAATATATACATACATATACTGTTTTCCTGGGTTCAGCCAGAGGCTAGGACCATGCTGGAGCACTGCTTTTCAGTGATTTTTTTGTCTCCTTTGTGTACTGTGTTTTTTTTTGTTTTTTGGTAAAGAAACGAGTTGGACGGAACTGCTTTTCTTTGTGCCTCGTGCCGCGATGTGGGTTCGTCTGGGATTTCAGACAGAAATTTGTCCAGGTGCTTTTTGATGGATTCCACATCTATTTCTTTACTGCCCACAAGGGGCTAAACACAGAGAGGACAAACAAGGACAGACAAACGGATTAAGTCGATTATATCGACCCCCAGTGCGTAACTGGTACTTATTTAATCGACCCCGAAAGGATGAAAGGCAAAGTCGACCTCGGCTGAATTTGAACTCAGAGCGTAGCGACAGACGAAATACCGCTAAGCATTTCGTCCGGCGTGCTAACGTTTCTGCCAGCTCGCCGTTCCACATCTACACCTCACCAATCTCTCACATTGCTTGGCAGTATGCTTAACAGTTATGGTCCACTGAAACTCAAGCTGTTGCAGTACTGGATCCTTAACCGAAATGAAGCAGGGCAGTATATTACATATTATGCAGTGCCGTCCAGTTCGGTGATTGGTATAGCTTTTTAATTCTAAAGTATATATCTTTACCTTTTTAACCCGTTTCAGTCATTTGACTGTGGCCATGCTGGAGCACCGGATTTAGTCGACCAAATCGAACCTAGGACTCATTCTTTGGGATCCTAGTACTTATTCTATCGGTGTCTTTTGCCGAACCGCTTGTTTACGGGAACGTAGACATCAGTATCGGTTGTCAAGCGATGGTGGGGGCTGGGGACAAACAGACAGACACACACACACACACACACACACACACACACAGACGCACGCACAAACACACACACGCGCGCGCACACACATCAATTTCCGTCTACCAAATTCACTCAGAAGGCTTTGGTCGGCCCGAGGCTATAGTAGAAGACACTTGCTCAAGATGCCACGCAGTGGGACTGAACGCGGAACCATGTGGTTGGTAAGCAAGCTATTACCACAGAGCCACTCCTGCGCCTATATGTATATATATATATATATATATATATATATATATATATATATATATATATATATATATATATATATATATATATATATATATATATATATATATATATATATATATATATATATATATATATATATATATATATGCAAATTACAAAAATGTTACAAAAGTATGTAGTGTAGTACTGTTTCTACTTCGCGGGTTTTAACCTATCGCGGGAGGTTTTGGAACGTAACATCCTCGATAGTCGAGGGATTAATGTAGACTGTAAGACCAAGACGACCTCGGGTAAGGCCGGAAGTAATACCGCAAAGAATTCTGTCCGGCTTGGTAACGATTTTGCCACCGCCGCCGTCACCACCACCACTACTACTCTACCTCTGCCTTTTCCTATTCTTGCCTCTTATTGCTGTCCCACACTCATTTCCTCTTCGCTACATTCTCCTCCATTTTCAGCATTTTTTAAAACACTTTTTCCCTTTAAACTAGCAAAACAATTTGGTTTTCATTATTGAATATATTCACATAGACACACACAAACACACACTCCTTCCTCTCTGTCTGTCTGTCTGTCTCTCTCTCTCTCTCTTCTCGCTCTCTCTCTCTCTCTCTCTCTGCCTCTTTCTCACGCTCTCTTTCTATCTCAGCCTCCTTCTGTCTCTGTCTCTCTCTTCCTATCTCACCGTCTCTCTGGCTCTCTGTATTTTTCTCACGCTCACTTTCTCAGTCTCTTTCTGTCACTCTCTCTTTGTTTCACTGTGTCTCTGCTTTTACATCTTTCTTTCGTTCTTTAATTTTTCTTTCTTTCTTTCTTTATCTCTCTCTCTTTCTCTCTCTCCCTTTCTCTCCCTTTCTCTCTCTGCCTCTCTCTCCATTTCTTTCTCATTCTCTCTCTGTCTCTTTCTCTTTCAGTTTCCCTTTGTCTCTCTGTCTCTGTTTCACTATCTCTCTGCCTTTACATCTCTCTCTCTCTTTCTATCTCTCTTTTTCGTCTCTCTCTCTCTATCTATCTATCTTTCTCTCTCTCTCTTTCTCCCACTCATCTACCGGTCAATTGTTACACAGACATCCTATAACAACTGTGGATTACAACTTCCGACAGTGGTGGAGAGAGAAAGGGAACGCATAAACACACCCACACACGCATACACCCTCCCCCCACACACACACGACCAACAACAACAACAAAATGCAACAAACATATTCACAACACACACAACACAATACAACAACATACAACACAATGCAACACAACACAGAATAATGCTAATTTATAACGAAATATCTCCGAGTCAATCCCATTTTTAATGGCGGCGTGAAATATATATCGTTATCGACGCAACCGTTTACTATACGGATATTACGTTTCAATCGTACAAAGGCAATTACATAAACAGATGTCTGAAATACAAAAGCAAAAACTATAGAAAAGGAGAGAACAAGGACACAAAGAAATGTCATAACTGGGTATGGATGTTATTTCTAAAATCGTTAATTGGTGAATATTTATCAGTAGAAGCAGAACAATTTTCTGCTTAAGAACATAATGGAATCAAAACTACTTCATTTCAAACCAGTGTGAAGTATTTAATCATATGTCATCTACTGTGTCACTCCAGAAGTAGTCTTACCTGAATGAAAAGCTGTAAATTCGTAACTTGAAAACAAGGCAACGGTAAAACAGCGTCGGTGAGAATCTGGGTGTGTTTGATACTGGAAACCTATTACGAAGAAATGCAGAAATCGCTGGAAATGTGTGAAGGAAGGACATTATTTTTTACTTCCTTACCTCAAAATGTTTCCAAGTAATAGAAAGCAGTAAAAATATTGGGTTGTCTGGAAAGTTAGTGCCGATTTATAGCAGCTTAACTTTCGACTTATTTTAGAACATGGTTGAGTCCATAAAATAGGATTTGACTACACCTCCATTTAGAGCACAGTTTAAGCTATCTTTACGTGGAAGAAGGTTTATGTTAATTCTGTAACCCTTTAAAATGGAAGATAAGAAAGTTCATTTTCGGCATTTGATGCTCTGGGAACCAGACAAAAATTGCTGCAGCTCGGCTGGGATGTGTTACCCCACCCTCCATATTCACCAGATATTACTCCTTCAGATTTCCACTTAATCAGGTTTCTGCAATGGGAAGTCACCATTTGCCGTTCGTGGAACAAGACAATCACAGGACCACAACATCCACTGTTGTTCTACCTGGAATTTTGGTGGCACACCTACCTGAGTACTCGGAACGCATACCTATTAGTTTGAATCATCCTGACGAAAATACCCCAGATCAACGGTGTATATACATTTAGTATGATATACAGATGATATATAGATATATATGTGGTGTGTGTGTGTGTGTGTGTGTGTTTGCGTGCGTGCGCATATGTATATGTATGTATGTATATATATATATATATGTGTGTGTGTGTATATATATGTATATATGTATCTTTATATATATATATATATATATATATATATATATATATATATATATATATAATATATATATATGTATATATATGTGTGTGTGTATATATATAGAGAGAGAAATAGATAGATAGATATATAGATAGACAGAAGATAGAAAGACAGACAGACAGACGGACGGACAGGCCGATAGATGAAGTAGCAGAATAGATCTTCTGCATCAACTTAGAACTCAGCCAGAATTGAACTGTCTAACACAGAAAGGGGGAAATATAGAGAAAGAGAGAAAGTGAGTAAAAAAAGAGAGCGAGTGTATGTTTGTGTGTGTGTGAGCGCGTGAATAGAGAGAGAGAGCGAGCGAGAGAGTGTACGTGTGTGTGTGTGTGTGTGTGCTCGTCTGTGTTCCCCATCATCGCTTGACGACTGCTGTTGCTGTGTTTACAACTCCGTAACTTAGTGCTTTGGCAAGAAAACGATGAAATAAGTACCAGGCTTAAAAAAAAAAAAAAAAATGACTAGGGTCGATTCAATCGAGTCAAATTTTTTCAAAGCGGTGCTCCAGCGTGGCCGTAGTTAAACGATTGAAACGAAGTTTTGGGGGAGGGGCCAGTCGATTAGATTGACTCCAGTACGCAACTGGTACCTAATCTATCCTCTCCTAAAGAATGAAAGGCAAAGTCGACCTCGGGGGAATTTGAACTCAGAACGTAAAGACAGACGAAATACGCTAAGCATTTCGTCCGACGTGCTAACGTTTCAGCCAGCTCGCCGCCTCAGAGTAAAAGATAAAGGAATGTTACTAGTAGAACAAGTCATATTTAGACATTTGTTAGACGGGAGGGGGAGATGGTATGACACATGCAAATGGTATGCGCACTTCAAATAATAATTTCCTATTTGGAACACTTTCATTAACCCCAACTATTGTTTAACTTGTTCCACGTTTAACACGCCTGTCAATTTTAAAGGTAGGTGGCATAGCATTATCTAACGTGTCAGGCCTTTTCCTTTAACACAGTAGTTTATGGTGAACGTGACATTCGATTGCAGTTTTAGCATATCCAGTGACCACGGAGAGTATCCTTCACTGGCTCATTTCCTCTCCTTGAAATATAGGGTAGTACATAAAGATAGGAATTCTAGCAACATTTTTCAGGTCATTTTTTAAAAAGTTTCGTACCTTGAGAGTACCTTTGCACAGGGATCCACATTTCAACAGGGGTCCACTAGTCTAAAGCACAATTTTTTCAGGACCTCTGAAAAATTACTGTTGACCCTTGATTTACTACAATACCCCTTCTAGTTATTGTTGTGAAAAGTAAAATGGTACATAAATAAGTAAATACAGGATTTTCTAGCGACATTTTTCGGGGCGTTTTTAAACAAGGGCGTTTTCAGGGTGTTTTTAAAAAAAATTTCCCTCCTTGAGGGCACCATTGCACGGGGATCCACATTGCAACAGATGTCCACATAACAGCAGAGGTCTAAAGCACAATTTTTTCATGATCCCTGAAAAATTACTGTTGACCCCTAATTTACTAAATTACCCCTTCTAGTTATTATTATTTTGAAAAGTAAAGTAGTAAATAAATTAGTAAAACAGGATTTCTAGCAACATTTTTCATGGCGTTTTTTAAACAAGTATCTTTCCTTGAGTGCACCATTGCATAGGAGTCCATATTGCAAAAGGGGATCCACGTTGGAAACTACTAGTCTAAAGCACAATATTCACCACTTACTGTTCACCTCTTATTTACTATATTGCATCCATATGGACCCCGGGTGAGAAGCCCTGCGCTAATGCAAGGCGGAGAGCTGGCAGAATCGTTAGCACGCCGGGCGAAATGCTTAGCTGCATTTCGTCCCTTTTTCACGTTTTGAGTTCAAATTCCTTTCGGAGTCGACAAAATACAGTTGAGTACTGGGCTTCATGCAATCGACTTCCTCCCCTCGCCCAGAATTGCTGACCTTTGCAATCATCATTACGCTAGGGCATGCTAATTTAGTCATCATCATCATCATCATTGTTATTATTATTATTATTATTATTACTATTATTGCCTTTGCACAGCTTCTAACGCTGGAGATGTACTACGGTGTGAATTAAGGTAAAACCTCTTATGTTTCGAGCACCATCCGGAGTTTTCGAGCGGTTCCAAGCAGTGCTGTTTTCTGCAAGTGCTCTACCCTAATTGCAGCCCTATTTGTTCCATGTGCTTCTCAAGATTTTTACTCACTGTTCCCAGGTATCCGACAATTATTAGTACTATCCTTTTAGCTACAATTTTGTTGAAACTCCTGGATGCGTACCAGCTTTGCTATCAGTTCTTTTCAACTGTCAAATACTTTCCTGATTATTCTGGCAGTGCCAAGGAGGCAAACCTTTCGTAACGGTTCTCCTGGGTACTCTATTCCTATTTCCTTTATATTCCCCTTGATACCTTCTGATACTGTCCCCAAAGATCCAGCAATAATTAGCACTACTTTCACCTTCTTCATTTTCTACAGCCGGGTGATTTCATATTTAAGAAGATTACATATGTCTATTTTCTTGCCTTCCTTCTTGAATATTCGAGAGTCAAAGGAGCCCGCAGCAACAATCAAAGAGCTCCTGGGATTCAGTCCAACTTTATGTTCTAGCACCTGATCTATTTGGATTCAGAAATCCCACAGGATTTTGCAGTTTCCGACTCCATCAAACACCGTAGTTGTTGTTGTTGTTGCTGTTGTTGTTTTATTATTATTATTATAAGGTGGCTAGCTGGCAGAATCCTTAACCCGCCGGGCGAAATGCTTAGCGGTATTTCGTCTGCCGCTGCGATCTGAGTTCAAATTCCGTCGTATCTACTTTGCCTTTCATCCTCTCGGGGTCGATAAACTAAGTACCAGTTGAAAATGGGGGTTGATGTAATCGACTCATCCCACCTCCCTCAAGCTGAACCTTGTGGCAAACATTTGAAATCATCATCATCATCATTTGCTGGACCCGTGAAAACTTCACGGGGAACAAAAAAATATAAGCATCTGTAAATAGTGATTTCATTTAATGAGGAGACCCCCTTCGGTCATGAAGGGGGTCTCCTTCAATGACCATGGGATTGCACCTAGAAAACTACATTCCGAGGCACAAATCCGGGCAATGTTATTTATGGGAGACCAGAAGTAGCCCATGCATACCAGCCTCCCCTCTCCACACCACTGATGTTTTCCAAGGGAAAAGCAAAGGGGCCGATACAGCTTGGCACCAGTGATGTCGCAACTCATTTCTACAGCTGAGTCAATTGGAGCAACGTGAAATAAAGTGTCTTGCTCAAGAACACAACACGCAGCCCGATCCGGCAATCGAACTTACGACCTCACGACTGTAAGTTCGACGCTCTAACCACTGAGCAATGCGCCTTCACTACATATAATAACTATGGAATAATTATGTATAAGCAGGACCTTGGGAAATTCTACGAAATCCAAAAAATATAAGCATCTATAAGAGTAACATCGAATTATAGCGGAGAAAAGGAAAAGTAATGTCAAATATTGGATGACGACCGAGTATTTAGAAAAAGTATATTTCTTAGAAAGTACAAGTAACATGCAATATTTACTGTGTTTATGTATCTGTCTACTCTGAAAGTACTGATAAACCTTTATAAACACAAAATGAACGCCACCTGCCTGTCAATCACCTTTCCCTCTCTCTCACTCTCTCTCTCTCTCTCTCTGTTCCTTCTCTCTCTCTCTTCTCTCTGTTCCTTCTCTCTCTCTCTCTCTGTTCCTTCTCTCTCTCTCTCTCTTCTCTTCTCTCTCTCTCTCTTCTCTCTTCCGTTCTCTCGCTCTCGCTCTGACACTCACTTCAACTAAAGCGCCTCTGCTTAACACATTTTATTTCTCTTTTTCTTTCTACCCGTCCTTTCAACAGTAGAATAGTAACAGTAACATTCACAGCTATTTACTGAGAGAGAGTGAGAGAGAGAGCATGTTAGAGAGACGGACAGATAGACAGACGGATAGATAGATAT
>NW_021835045.1:30000-43453 GCF_006345805.1 Octopus sinensis | reverse complement strand
CTCTCTCTCTCTCTCCCTCTCTCTCTCTCTCTCTCTCTCTCCTCTCTCTCTCTCTCCTCTCTCTCTCCCTCTTATCTATCTATCTGTCTATTTCTGTCTTTCGCTACGTCTCATCTGGTTGCTTTTCTCTCTCTCACTCTTTCTCTTCTCATGTTTCTGTATATATATATATATATATATATATATATATATGTGTGTGTGTGTGTGTGTGTGTGTGTGTGTGTGTGCGTGTGTGTGTGTGTATGTGTATGTATTTATGTATGTATGTATGTATAGAATTGTTTTCTTTCAGTGTCTGTCTACCAAATCCTGCACAAGGCTTTAGTCGGCTCGAGGCTATAATAGAAGGCACATACACAAATTTCCACACAATAGACTGAATGCGAAACCATGTGATTAAGAAGCAACAAAGCCTGCACTTAACGCTCCCAACATAAGGCAATTTAGATACGCGCAAAGAATTTGGTTTCAAAACCGCCAGAGATTTCATACGATTCTTATTTTTTCTTTATCAGTATTCTCCCGTGATAATTCTACTGCTTTGTTATCTGAGATTTTGACATTGCATATTAAATTTTGAATCAAACAAATATTCATTTTTACTTCTTTATAATTATCCATTACTTTGTAAAATTGGTGATTTAATCACAATCATGTGATTTAGCATTTTATTATACATCATATTTCTTTTTTTTTTTTTCTGTAATCACTGAACTTGCATCCATGTCATTAGTTCACTTGCCCTTTGCGACGAGTAATCTTGTGGAGAGTTCCCTTTACAACAGAAGAAAGGGTCGTAAGGTTGCGTCTAATGTGAATTTCTATATTTCAAAAATTCAAATTATAAAAGATTCATTAGACTATTCTTAGGTTAAACTTTTGTATTTTTATAAATATAACTCATTAATTTTACAAATATTTCATTATATTTTTGCAAATAATTTCATCTAAACATTTAAACGTCTGCAAATATGAACAGCTATTTTCCTTTTCTTTTGCTCTCTGTGATTTCAGCTGAATCAATTACACAAAACTGATGTTGATGTTATAACAATTATTTGCTAGAAAATATCAAGCTATACTACTTGTATTCAAAACAATCATACAGTGACGAGTAAAATACTGTTCATTGTTAGGAATAAAACAGCAACGTTAAATAAGGATGTTAATGTCGTGTGAATTGGATGAACGATTGTAACTAAATCGGATACCCGCAAAGTCACCAATGAATTATTTGAATAAGAAATAATGACTGTGTTTTAAGACAATGCGTATATTAAATACACCCACCTACCTACACACACACGTGTGTATATATATATATGTATATATATATATATATATATATAGTGAGAAAAAGAGAGAGTGTGTGTGTGATGACTGTTTATGTGTAATAAAAATAAATATATGCGCCATTTTAAAGCCTAACCAGGCTCATGGGCCCGGTTTCCCGGTTTCCCGGTTTCAATGGCGTATTTGTCCCCCAGCTGAGTGAACTGGAGCAACGTGAAATGAAGTATATTGCTCAAGAACACAACACATCACCCGGTCTAGGAATCGAAACCACAATCTTACGATCAAGATACTGACACCCTAACCATTAAGCCACGCGCCTCCACTGCGTCCTTTTAAAGCCTAGCTAGGCTCATGAGCCCGGTTTCCCGGTTTCAATGGCGTATGTGTTCCCCAGCTAGATGGGACGCCAGTCCATCGCAGCGTTACTCATTTTTGCCAGCTGAGTGAACTGGAGCAACGTGAAATGAAGTGTTTTGCTCAAGAACACAACGACTCGCCCGGTCCAGGAATCGAAACCACAATCGTACGATCATGATGCTGGCACTCTAACAACTAAGCCAGCGCCTCCACTTATGTGTAATAGATATATATGTTTCTATTCAGTTTTTGATCATTTGAATTCTTCCGCTGAAGCGGAAGCTGGTTTCTAACAAAGATACAAAGCTCCATCATTGGAATGTATATAAAGAATTCAATGCCACATTTTAAACCTGAGAAAAGTCTTGCACGACTTTACTGTTCCACTTATAGTTTGTATTTGTTATGTGCGAATCAGTTGGTTGATTTCTTTATGTGAAAATCTTAGTTTATCGAGACCGTTCGTTAAGCATTTACTTACAAAACCAAGTGCTCCAATTATTATTGATATAAATGTAAATTTGTAATCCAGATATAGAAGCTGTTTTCCATCATCATCTTATTTCTCTTTGATTTTCAAAGAGATATTAACATCAGCGTGAGAGCTGGCCTCTATGTATGTAAATATAGGAATCTATGTATATATGTATACTAATATATATACCGTATATACAATCGATTTTATGGCGTTAATATCTATCAACACAGCACGTTATTTCAACTTGTTGGGTATACTAATATAATAAACCTTCTTTCTGAATCAAGGGTGGAAGTTATTACGAACTTTCGTAAGTTACAAGACTAGTATAACCTCCTGGATCGAGATATACATAGCTATCCAATATGGCTGTCTGTATATTTAAAAAAATTATTATTAGATTGTCATTATCGTTTTATTAACAACACACATATTGAACACATATACTGGTATCATCTCTCCCACCCTCTCACTCTCTCTTATACATAATTTCTCTTCTATTCTCTGTGTCTATTTCTCTAATACAGTTACAGTATCATGAATGTTATGTGTCTTAAGGAGGCAGTGTTCAAGTATAGACTAGAATGTCATGTTGTCAGTTGCTATTCTTGTTTCCCCTCAAGTTAATCCTGATAGAGCAGATATGATTGAAATCATGGGCAAGGATTTATGCTATATCCTCGGGACGATCAATACCTCCTGAGAGAATTTCCTAGAGAGAAACTATATACATACATACATACACACATATTTATATTCATATGCGTATGGGTGTGTGTGTCTATGTGTCAGACTGTATATATGTATATATATACACATATATATATATATATATATATATATATATATATATATATATATATATATACATATATATAATATATATACACATATATATATACATATATATATATATATTATGTATATAGTATATATATATATATATATATATATATATATATATATATATATATTACTATACATATCATATATATATATATATAGTATATTATATATATATATATAATATATATATATATATATATATAATATAATATATATATATATATATATATATATATGTCGATAAAATCATTTTAGATCTCTGAGCGAGAGAATACAATAATCGTACCGAATAGTAATGTTTATATGCCAACATAACGTGGCAGTCCTATAAAGGACGATGTTACTGTTGTTTTAGCCAAAGGAAAATATCTTTTCCAGCTGGCTATCGATACAGTTTGTGTCCGTATATATCATTTGCAAGGGAAGTCACCTCTCCCATAGCATTTGCAAAGGAGGTCTCTCCATCTCTAGCCTTACGCCCACACTGAGAACAGATATCATACAGAAACCTGAATTTCATGTCAGTGTCTTAAGCAAGTTTTGCTGGAATATCCCTTTGTTGATAGACTTTCAGTCTGCCTTGTAGAAGTTCAGGTTGGGTAGCACTTGCGATCCAGATGTGTGGTATGATTCTTTAATTAGCTTTGGATCATATATTGGCAGTTCTAGCATGTTATGGTGTGAGAAAGTTGACAGTGGTAATATTTATGTTGTGGATAAGGTCTATATTGTTGGTGAAACAAAGATCCGGAATGTTGTTATTTCTGGTTGAGGAAAGTATGGTCTATTCCATGAACACCATTTTCGTGAAATCTACAAGAGGTTCTCCCTGATTACATTCTTTTCGTGTTAGCCCTGCGGTTATGACATATTCAGGCCATCTAATTTTGTTGGCGTTGAAGTCACCCATCTAAAGTTCATTAAGGCATTGGTCATTAACGCATTGTGAGTACATCTTTTATCTTTGTAAGACATTCCTGAAACTTGCTTGCCATCGAAATTGAAGACATCGGGTGAGCAATATAATGCGCATATAACCACGTGAAGTTGCTTTAGAAGTACTATTAGTTTGTCGTAGGCCGCACTCGATTGCGACAGTAGTGTCAATGCCTAGACATTGACAATAAAGATATTATGCAATTTTGTACAAAATAAGGTTTTTTTCTCTCAGCATAATTGAAGTAAGGACCGGTTACGCATTGCTCAAGCTGAGTGTTGAAAAAGATATGTTCCTAGGCGGGGAATGTATTGCTATATCCCCCACCCCCAGCAAAGACGGAAATTTGGTATGATGCAGTGCCATGCAGTTCAAGGATTGGTATATATATATATATATATATATATATATATATATATATACTTACATATACATACATATATATACCATATACATACATGCCATATATACTTATATACATATATACGTATATAAATTCATACATATATGATATATATATATATATATATATAATATATATATGAATATTTGGCACTGTCATGCCTTTCGATGTCAGAAGTGAAAAGAAAAATCTGAAGTCATTTTGACGTCACTTTTTCTCGGTCCATCTTCGTTCTTTCCGTATAATTTATCAAATTAAAAACGCAAAATCAAAAACGCGTGTAAATATATCAAATTAATAAACGCAAATTATTTTCAAATATCATTTCAACGGTGAGATTATCAAAATATAAACTTGAAGTTAAGTTTAAAATAAATGCGATACTCATTCTGTCTTCATACTTATACTCTGTATATCTCAAACACATGGATATAGCTGTCGAATTTGACTCTATCAACTCTTCCGAATATATCGTCCTTAAATTCATAGCGCACATGAATTGGATGAGATGGGTCTGAAGTAAATTTCTGGCTGTTCCACATCTCTTCTATTTCGAGTCTTTACGTGTTTCCATAAACATTCTATGTGGTTGGTTGTGGCAAATGTTACCGGATCAACAAAATTTATTGAATGATTCACGGTCAAATGTCTGTATCCTAGCTGACTGAGTGTATTATACGAACGCCAAAGGTCGGAAATTATGGTTGTACAGGCAATATACGCTCTCGTATAATTGTAAAAGAGTGTCCGCTGTCCGATCTTCCACTGCCACTAAAATACATCTTGGTATCTCTTTCTAAGCACCAAACACCCACTGCGTTTTAACCCGATGGCCAACATTATATTTTCTCCTAACAAACGCGGTTTCGTCTATCTCTACGATTCTGTTGGGTCCTCCCAGCTTAATATTCTGTGCAACATAATATTCTGCACATACATCGCGGCAAAAATTCCTCCAATCTGTCACGGCTACATTTGCTAAATGACATTCCTGTCCTTCCTTTTGCTAAATCTTCTTTGGCCCAGTTAAAACAAATATCTATGATTTGTTGACACTTCAATTTGCTATTTCTAAAATGTTCCTTTCTAATTGACACGGATTTTCTACAAGGCCTTCCACACGACCATATTACTTCATCAGATATACTTTTTTTTCGTACCTCACTCATGCTAGCTCCACACGATGTACATATTTTCTGGGTATTCAAAAGGCCATGTCTCTTAAGCCAATTAATGCTATCTGCTGTTGTAGCCGTGGTGATGGCAATATCGCGGTGACTAATTCCTCTTAAACTTGGATATGCAAAAGCCATATTAAAAATTGTTTCGCACGTGTTGATATCACACTGAAAGTTTCTAACTGAATAAATTTCAAAGTTTGAATTACGCACGTGGTGGTCAGTGGTCATTCTGATTGGTGTATGTAATCGCGGTGATGGTCATGGGGGTTCATTTGTGGAGATTTGGTGTGATTTCTTTTTTAAAAACAATAATGAATAATGCAAGAATATATTTATTTATAAAGTTTAAACAGAATAAGTATCACATTTATTTTAAAAATTAACTTCAAGCTTTTTTAAACCTAGCGTGGTGGTACGTAAATAAACGGCGTAAATTAAAGCGTAAATAAACGAAAGTTTAAACATGACGACGTAAATACACGAAGTTGACGTCTGACGTCAGATTTTTCTACATTCACTTCTGACATCGAAAGGCATGACAGTGCCGAATATTTATATATACATATATATACATCAATAGATTAGTAGCAGAAGAACGGAAAGTAAGAGAATAAGCACTGGTGTCGATTTGTTCGACCAAAATTCTTCAAGGCGTTGCCCCAGCAATGCCAGTGTCCAATAAGGGAAATTCGTAAAAAAAAAATAAGCGATAAACATGATGAAACCTATGTTTTGGTTCATAAATAACATACAGCGATAGATAGACGTTATTCTACTATTAGGAAAATAACTAAAATTGCTAGAAATAAATATAACATCACCATATTCGATCCTACCGTCTATTGACAGTCCAAATTCTATAGAAAATGAAATATAAATAAAAAAATACCCACGAAAAATTATTTATTAGCTGTTAATTAAAATCGTTACTTTATACTAATTCTAAATTCCAATACGAAGTTTTCGGTTTGTTTGTCACTATGATAATTATATGATCAACTCAGCCTTCCATACTTTGCGGTATATGCCTCTGTTATTCAACTCATTTTCACAACAAAGAACATTATACAAAGTTTTTTTTTCAATATTGAGAGATACTCAACTAATATCGTACATATTTTTGTTTTCTTTCAGACTGACTATTATAGCTTTAGACTATATTTATGAATGCAAAAGTCACAGAATTGCATATCCCTATTGTTACTAGCCGTTGCAACCCAATGAATAAAATATATTTCATATCAGACTTACCAATCATTTTCACGTATCGATTTATATATATATATATATATATTATATATATATATACTTATACATTCATATATAACTTACGTATATATTATATATATATATATATATATATACATATATATACATATATATATATACATACATATATATATACTTATGTATATATTATACATATATAAATATATACATATAATATATACATATATAATGTATGTATATATATATATACATATATGCATATATTATACATATATATATATATACATATATATATATATACATATATATATATACATATATACTTATACATAGATATATATATATACATATATATACATATATATACATACACACACACATATTTATATATATATATATATATATATATATATATATATATTTATTTTCTTAGTTCAGTTTACATAAATAGCCTAGATTTATATTAATTATATAGTGATTGTAAAAGCGTAACAATACTTGAAAATATAGGTTTGCCATATCATAAAATTGTATATGGTAGTTATAATTTTGTTTGGGAAATATAGCTTGTACCAATATCTACGTATATGTAAACGTACATATACTATAACAAGATTGTACAAAATATTGAAAGTCAATATTTCCGAGAAAAACTCGTAACAATAGAATATCGACAGAAAGGGCCGCAAAATGTGTAACTTGCTGCAGGCAAAAGGTAAAAGAAGGAATTAACAGAATTTTATTGCTATAAAAATAACAGAAGAGTACCACCGCAGAATTAAATGATTTATCCGGTATTTCTCTTGCACAGACAACTATAAATTAATCAAAATTAATTAGACAGCCTTTTATATTATACATTCAACCGAAATAAACAGATCGACGTGGGTAAATATAGGTGCTGTTAATGACGTTGATGATGAGAAAGAGAAGGCTATGTGGATGATGATGATGACGATGGTGATGATGATAACAACAACACAGCAATAGTAATAATAATAATAATAATAATAATAATAATAATTACAACAATAACAACAATAATAGTATAATAATAATAATAATAATAATAATAATAATAATGATGATGATGATGATGATGATGATAATAATAATGATAATAATAATGATGATGATAATAATAATAATAATAATAATAATAATAATAATAATAATAATAATAATAATAATGAATGACAATAATGACAATAATAATAATGACAATAATAATAATAATAATAATAGTAATAATAATTAATAATAATAATAATAATAATAATAATAATAATAATATAAAATGCCCTGATGCAGTACCAGGCAGTGGCTCTCATAGCTTCTGATCTTAACTGATTGGAAGTGTTATCATGTACATTATTTTGTCTTGGTATAAAAGATGGGCTACAGCAAATATTCTGCTCAGTACCACAGATTTGCTTGTCAGTTGTTTGACCTTAACCAGTTGAGCATGTCCCTTAGTGGCTGACGATATGTGCATCTCTGATCACGAGCAGAAGTAGTGGGGGAGCATCATAGCCATGTGTTGAGAGGGATTCTTTGGGGTTTGAATAATTCACCTCTGGAAACATGTGTGGTTCGTTCAACATCCTTAAACAACCCTTATTCAGGGACCTTTTGAGCGGGATGGGCTACTCAACCTGAAGAAAATTCTAACTGGGCCCCACCTGCAAGGTTATGTGCTGTTTATCTTGATATGAGATCACCATGTCGCGCACATATGGTTGTGATGCATGTGCCTGGTGTACCTTTATCAGACGGGTAGTCATGATGGGTATATTGGGCTTCGTATATTTTACCCCAGTGTCACTTTGATGGCATGCACTGCTCTCTCACTCAATAATAATAATAATAATAATAGTAATAATGATAATAATAATAATAATAATAATAATAATAATAATAATAATAATAATAATAATAATAATAATTTCGTTTTGGGATTTGGTTTGAGAGTCAAGACTATTGAAAAGGTTGCAAGACGCAACGAAAATTTTAGAAAAACAAAAATAAGAAATAAGTAGACATTTTACCGGTGAGTGTGTTAAATAATAAGGCACTAAAAGAGAATGACTTTCCCCAGACACAACAGAATAATAATAATAATAATGTTAATAATAATAATAATGGTGATGATGATGATGATGATGATGATAATGATAATAATTTCCTCCATTTTTGGATTTCCTGGTATCTGAGCTAGGTAGCATTAAGCACCTATTGCCCTAGGAATAACAGCAAAATACAGTGTCAAAATACGTCTAAATATACATAACACCAAGCATATTTTGTTGTCGTCTTAACATCAGACTATAATCTTATAATCAAATTACTTTTAAAACAAACTTCTAATTAACTTATGTTTTGACAGACACTCTCTAGAACAATACTCTGTGCAAAAACCAAAAAAAAAAAATATATATCACACCCTCGTCATAACACTAACTTGAACTTCTAACTTGCTTTGTCTCTTGAGGCCTCTAGGTGAGAAATGGAGTCAATACAAAACAAAAAAACAAAATCATAATAATAATAATAACAACAACAACAACAACAACAATAATAATAATAATATATATATATAACTATATATGTATGCATGTATGTATAGACATTGCAGTCAATAAGAAGTACGGTTGGATAGCTATTTTTAATCGCTATAATTGTTTCGACGCACCGTAGTTCTCCAGGAATAGAGGTATTTGATTATGCAACTGTTTGTTTGCACAATGAGATCTAGTTATGTTTCCTCAGGCGATATGCGAGTTTTGTCTCCGTTAGTTTAAAATCGTTGACTTCAAGGCTCTGACCGTCGTGGTTTGAATTTAGTAGTAGTTGAGAGACTCAGTGTGTCCTACCAGAGTGCCTTTAGCAGTCTACCAAACGCACTCTGGTAGCACACACTATGAGTCTATCAGTTACTACTAAATTTAACCACGACCGACGGAGGGGATGGCCTTAAAGTCGACGGAGACAACACTCGCATATTGCCTGAGAAAACACAACTAGATCTCGTTATGCAAACAAGCAGTTGTGTAATCAAATATCTCTATTCCAGGGGAACTACGTTGCGTCGAAATAACTGTAGCGATTGAAAATTAACTGTCCAACCATACTCCTTGTTGATACCAATTGCTTCAATTTTATATTCACGTACTACGAATGCCCAAGCTTAAACTTGTAAGTATATGATAATACTACTGGATAGGTATTCTGAAGGTGGACGAGTGTTATATTGTACTTTACCACGTTCCTAACGGAATATACCATTACTATATATATATATATATATACCTGTTTGCATCTCTGGGCTTATCTTACTCCCCTACGCTTTGTTAAACGGTTTGACAACAAGACATTCTTAGAATCCAAAGCAGGTTTAAAATATATCTACTATTTTCGCCCGATTAAAATTCTTCAAACAGTGTCCAAGCACGGCCGCATTTCAATGATGAAACGAGTAAATAACAAAAGAACAATGAAATCAAAGAAACACAAAAATGCTAATGAATATTTATGAGGAATTTCAGTTGGGGTGGAGAATGAACATTCCGATATACGATCGAGTGAACTTCATCTCGTGAAATGAGCGTGTAATGGTTTAAGTTTTCCACAGATACGTTTGATAGTTTTTTAACGTGTTTCAGCTCTAAAGCTGCGGCCATACTCGCAGCCAATATAATACCAAGTGACAAGAGGTGGACAGTTTCAATTGCAGCCTTATCCAGAGAGTGTATGAGTAAGAGAGAGGAGAGGAAAGAGAAGAAAGAAGAAGAAGAAGAAGAAGAAGAAGAAGAGAAAGAAAGAAGAAGAAGAAATAAGAAGAAGAAGAAGAGAATAAGAAGAAAATAAGAAGAAGAAGAAGAAGAAGAAGAACGACAGAGAACGACGCTTTCAGAAATTTAAAAATACGTTGCCTTTTCATAAATACACACATACACACATGCACACACACATATACACACACACACACAAATATATATATATTTGTATATTTGTATATGTATATATATATATATATATATATATATATATCATAGGCTATATTTATACATTGTCGGCGTAATATATGCTCGCATACTCGAACTAAAACTCACATCCAAAAACACTGACACAAATAAGCACTTAGTTAGAGACACACATCTTGATATACACAGATACACATATACATAAAATTGACCTTAGCTATAGATGGCTAATGCGGTGACGCCATCTACCTGCAATATGTAAATCGTAGGCATCTTTGTAGTACATGTTATAAATGATACATTCCCCTGATTGCTATTAAACTGATACAAGACATATAAAAGATTGAAGAGAAGACACTAGATCACTGAAGTCTGTCAATAGCATGTATACAACAAAGCAAACCTAACGTGCAGTGAATATATACCTTACCGAATACTAAAATAAACTTCATACAGAAATCATTGCAACCTAACTGAAGGTCACAACTACTGTAAAATTCCACATCTACAAGACGCATAACATACAAATTAGTAATTATCACCTATGATTACTCGGTGTAATATAGACAAAATATTCTGAGCAAGCAGATTTAGCAGATACGTCTGTTGTAAGAAATAGAAATACGGTAGAGTAAATTACAAAGTTGACGGGTTTTTTTTTTTTCATTTCTATTTGCACAAGTGAGTTCGTTTAATCATCAGATTAGAGTCCATTCCTTTGGTTACAGTTTTGAACTCCGTGTCTTAGATATTCCGCAATTATTCTGTATAACCAAAAAAAAAACAGAACTAGAAGTATTCGAAAGTGCACTGGCGTAGTAGGTTACTTAAAAACAAATATTATAACTGGCAGACTTTGATGAAATCGATATCATTTGTATATATTTTTGGCTCAAGATCAGCAATTTTGGAGGTGGGGTAAGTCGATTACATTGGCTCTAGTGCTCAAATTGTATTTATTTTATCGACCCCAAAAGGTAAATGTAATGTCAGCCTCGGCGGAATTTGAAATCAGAGCAGGAAAATGGATGGAATGCCACTAAGCCTTTTGCCCCGCATGCTAACTAAACTGCCAGCTTTTCTCTTACGGGATTTAGACAAATATCAGTGATTATTATATGGGAGTGTGCAGCTATCTAATATAATCAAATTCGTATAGAGTAATTCTAAACATAGAACGTCTCATAAGATTACAGAAAAATTGTGCCTGATGGATAATTAACAGAGACTGTATGACAAAATTATTTGGGGTACTGAAACTCAAATATCAAAATCATGGTCGACTGACACTGGAATGTTAGCAAACATACATCTCTTTATAAACGGATTTCATCATATTTTTTACGCGATGTATGAAATATATTAACGGGGTCCCCTTTGAATATCTAAAGAGTAATATCTCGCCTATAGAGAGAAGAAAATTGGATGCCGCTGTTTGATCACTGATGAATTGGCGGAAGCAACAACCACATGCAAGCACAAAAGAGCAGCGCACATACGGGTAGTGAGTGGGAGAAAATGAGAGAGAGAGAGAGAGAGAGATTACATACACAAATTCACATTACAAAGAGATGCAGCTACAGAGAAAGTGAGAAGGGAAAAAAATGAGAGAAATATTAAATGTCGTGATAGCAAAAACGTCAACATCGAAGTAGTGACGCCAAATACACAGCGGTAAAACTGTTGTTTGTTCCTTCTCGAGCCATGCCTGGCTCATAAGGGCCGGTTTCTCGGCTTCCTTGGCGTATAGGTTCCCCACCTGGACGGGACGCCGGTCTGTTGCAGGTGAGCTGCAAGATGCAGGAGGAAAGAGTGAGAGAAAGTTGTGGCGAAAGAGTCAGCAGAAGTTTCGTCATTACCTTCTGCCGGAGCCGCGTGGAGCTTAGGTGTTTCGCTCATAAACACACACATCGCCCGGTCTGAGATTCGAACCCGCGATCCCTCGACCGCGAGTCCGCTACTCTAACCACTAGGCCATGTGCCTCCACAAAACTGTTGTGGCAAAACCAGTCATACTTTTCTTATTTACCAATATTTTTTTTTTGTTTTTCTTTGTTTCTTGTGAAACTAAAAGTGTAATGTCATCAACAGGGGTTTCATATAAATAATAGCTATCATTATTAATGCATTAATTTTAGATTGGCTATTAAGAAAAAATTTCCTACTGGAATATCTTTCACGCCCTGCATGAAATATATTAACGGGGGCCCCTTTGAATATCTAATATATAATAACTAATATATCACATTGATATATTATTAATATCGGTAATTATGGTAGGTGACATATTTTTTATTGCCAAATCATTCACTCTCTATCTATAATTTAATTTATAGATACTTTTACTTCTTTCAGTCGGCCATAATGGAACACTGCCTTTCAGTACGGCCATAATGGAACACTGCCTTTAACGGTCTAGTAGAAAAAATGGACTCCTTTGCTTATATTTTTAAATCTGAATCTAACTCTAAAGGTTTCTTTGGCCGAACTACATGGTAATGGAGGTGTAATTAAACATTATTAGTCAAGCAGCGGTGGATAACAAACATAGAACATATAGGACGAGCTTACACGCAGTTCCGTCTTCCAAATTCATCTCCAACTTTTTAACTTAGACAAGAGCCATATACGATGATCAACTTGGAATCATCGTACATGGTCCTTGCCCTACGCAAAAACATTTGGTTGCAAAGCAAACATATGAAACACACAGCCACACCTGTGCCTCTGTACTGAACTGTA
>NW_021835045.1:25000-27500 GCF_006345805.1 Octopus sinensis | reverse complement strand
GATGGATAAAACAAGAGTTGTGGTGCGAATGATTAAGAATATTGTAGTTCACGGTTCAGTGACTGAATTAATAAAATCACAATAGAACCCACTTGCGAACCACATATGCCGAATATATACGCGCACAAACACACAAACACAAAAAGAACCACACACAGAGACTCGTGTTTGCGTGTATGTGTGTGTATCAGAAAAACATAGTAAGAATATAATTATAACAACAGCCTTATATGTGTTTTAGAATTCTATGTACAATTTCTTGGAAATAAGTTGAGCGTATCCACGGTGAGAATTTTGGGATTTTTTAATTATAATTATAGATATTTATAATTGTTTAGAAACTCGAAAGAGATGTTCAAAATATGTAGCGAATATTGGTCGAGATTCATCTTAAAGGGTCATCGTAATATGTTGCTATAAAAAGATTCTTTTATTAAATAGATGCTAAATTAAGTTTACAAGGCAGAATATTATATTATGGCATTTTCAAGGATCATAAACTATCATAAATAATAGTAACATATCAAAACAAAAACAAAAAGAAGGGCAACTAATGGAAGTAGACACATAAACCGCACTTACACACACACACACACATACACAAACATACATATGTGTGTGTATATATATATATATATATATATTATATATATATATATATATATATATATATATATAATATATATATGGATGGATGAGATGTTGCACAACCACTTAGCCTTAAGTATTCTGAGCCTTATTAAAAAACCGTAAACTGTGGAACGTGATTAGTTACCTCCTTGTTTTTTGTCATTCACTAATGGATGTGTGTGTGTGTGGTTAGTGTTGTGTGTGTGTGTGTGTGTGTGTGTGTGCATATAAATTAGAGAAGAACCACCATGAAGCAATTCAAAAATGATATACTTAAATCATGCCATATAGAAAAAAATTAAAGATACGCTAAAACATTACCTAGAACTAAATAAAGTACGAAATAATATATAAATAGTATATAATTAGTATTATTTATTTAGCACTTTATTTATTTCTAGGTAAATGTTTTATTGTATCTTTAATTTTTTTCCATATGGTATGATTTAAGTATATCATTGGTGAATTGCTACGTGGTGGTTCTTCTCTAATTATATGCACACACACACATACATATACATATATATATATATATATATATATATATATAATATATATATATATGGATGGATGAGATGTTGCACAACCACTTAGCCTTAAGTATTCTGAGCCTTATTAAAAAACCGTAAACTGTGGAACGTGATTAGTTACCTCCTTGTTTTTTGTCATTCACTAATGGATGTGTGTGTGTGTGTTAGTGTGTGTGTGTGTGTGTGTGTGTGTGTGTGCATATAAATTAGAGAAGAACCACCATGAAGCAATTCAAAAATGATATACTTAAATCATGCCATATAGAAAAAAAATTAAAGATACGCTAAAACATTTACCTAGAACTAAATAAAGTACGAAATAATATATAAATAGTATATAATTAGTATTTATTTATTTAGCACTTTATTTATTTCTAGGTAAATGTTTTATTGTATCTTTAATTTTTTTCCATATGGTATGATTTAAGTATATCATTGGTGAATTGCTACATGGTGGTTCTTCTCTAATTTATATGCACACACACACATACATATACATATATATATATATATACACGACTGGTTTTTTTCAGTTTCCGTGTACTAAATCCATTCACAAGGCCCGAGGCTAAAGTAACATATAGTTGCCCAAGGCGCCACGCAGTGGTACAGAACTCAGAACCATGTGGTTGAGAAGCAAGCTTCTTACCACATAGCTACCCCTAATAGAAAGAGAGAGTGAGGAAGAGAGTGTGAAAGAGAGATAGAGAGAGAGAAAGAAAGAAAGTTGCATGCATACATACATACATACTGACATACATACATAAATACATTCATACATACATACATAAATACATTCATACATACATACATACATACATAATAAAAATGGAGTACTGGTGGAATGTCCCAGTGAAGACGTCAAAAACTGTAAGCACAACAGGCCTGATATAGGGATTTTGGATTGAGAAGAGAAACTGTATGCAGTTTTGGAAATTAGCTGCCCAGTCGATGTTAACATAAAGCTGAAGATCAGTGAAAACGAGAATATCCACGCTAAACTATTGAGAAATTTGCAGTTACATTATCCAGATTACAAGTTTAGGTTTATAGGTGTAATTATTGGAACTCTGGCATATATAACACACTGTCTAAATACCAATCTTGAGATAGTAGTCTTCTGGAAACCAGAAAGGAGAAAGCTAATTCGAAGACTACATGTCCATTGTATCACTGGAACTGTAAAAATCGGTAAAACTTTCCAGTTATCATTTAAATATACATGAGCATATCTAGATATGTAACTATATGCATGAGAATATATACATAAAACACAACATACAAATCTACACTTATACATACAAACAAACAAAAAATATACGCTATTGATGATGTTGCAA
>NW_021835045.1:0-22500 GCF_006345805.1 Octopus sinensis | reverse complement strand
ACTTTATATTTGGGCAATAGAAATATGCATACTTATGCTTAGTTACTCACCAGGGAAATATGGAGAGATATTTAATATGTTAATGTTCAATCCTTGGAGATCACTTTACATATTGGTGATTTATTGTGGCTGAGAAATTGTTTAAATCGTTACCCGCTGGAAACATTTGCATTACCCAAAGGATGGAATGTTTGGAAACTGTTTTTTTCCTTCAATATTGCCTGTGTTGTGTGCCGACACTTAGTACAATTGTTTAAAAAAGTCGTGGTATCAATTTGTTCGACCAAAACCCTTCAAGGTGGTGCCCCAGCATGACTACAGTCAAATGACTTGTATGAGAGAAGAAGCCGGCTCAACCCGCCCTGGGTGAACGCCGTCACAAGTACAAGTATAGTCGTTTAAGCATCACATGCTGCTGTGTTGATTCACAATAGGCTAACTCTGATTGACCATGGCTATGACCAAAAGCATTTGAGATGTGAGGGTTCTGTATTTTCTTCCTATAGCGTAACTGACTATACCTCTTTTTTTCAGACATGACAGAAAGATTTTGCTGATATTTTAGCAAATGCATCTATCATATAACTCACCCACTGGCTCGTGAGATGCTCCTGCTGCACCCAATAAAATTTAGATTATGTTTAAACGAGAGTGAACTAAACCATTCAGAAACCAAGCTATGCATTTAATTTTTTGTTTTCAGAGTGGAAAGTTTTTTAGAAATGTTGCCTTTAACTGCAGTAGCTGCACGTGAAAAATACCTTGATAATCATCGGATGAAGTTACGCATTAAAGAAAGTAGAGGAGTCTGTTTTAGCTATACACGTGTCAGCTGCGCACGTTCTTGAATAAGAGCGTTAGACCGTAATACTCTAATAAAGTGTGACTGTTTGCTAGAAGGAACTTCAATGGAAGCAAACAATGCCGCAGAAAAATTACGCCTACAACTGCATGAAGATTTATGCAGTTATTAATTTCTATTTTGTCACGAGGCTATATCATAAAGGTAAACAAAACATCATTCCCTGTAGTTATTAAATAATAGGAAAATCATTCGTTTAATATTATGATTCTTTTTGAATAGTGTTTGCTGATATCAAAGAGAATATATAGGTTTTAGTATTGTTTTTATATATTTATATATATATATATATATATATATATATCTTGATATATCCTGAAATCACAAGCCCTAGAGATAATTCTATTGAAGTTAAATTAATCAAAAGTTTGTTTTGAATGTATATTGATTTTAAATTTCCGTCATTTTTCTTTAAATTCATTCCTTGATTCTTGATTTTCTCTTTTAGAAAATCAAAGTATTTCAGCTAACCAGAATAACATTCGTTTTCCTTGCATAAATATTAATCTTTTTGATGTCATGGATATTTCTCTATACTGAATGTTGTTGTCAAACATTGTACAACACAATCAAAAGCGAAATTGAGATGTTATCAAACGACTAACCCGAGGCGCCCTTATATCAGGCAATACCAATAGAATTTCGTCAAACTATTTTCATGAGATATCTTATTCAAATTCCTGTGGAAGTTTTCTTCCTACTGCATAATGTAGAAAGTAGTTTGTCTTAGAACTCTAACGCATTACAAATATTCCTAAAGGTTATTATTTTTTTCTTTTGTCATGTTATAGGAAAAGGATAAAAAACAAAAAAAAAATAAAAACGAAAAAATAATTCACGCTTCTCTCACAGAAAGAGAGAGATTTTCCAAAAGATTTCAAATACCTCCACGACATTTTTACATAGAAATAGTTGTATATGCAGAAAATACACATCGTTACATTCGATATATGTTTGTATTTGTATGTATATAGGTATGTGTATGCATGCTGGCGCATATTTCTTGTTTATTTTTGTGTGTATGTGTGTGTGTGTGTGTGTGTGTGTGTGTGTGTCAAACGTCATTTACTAACGCTACTCTGTCAATCTTGAGCAGAACAAGAAAAAATAAGAGAAAAAAAAACAAGATCTCCCAAGAGATACGAAACTCAAAACTACCACGTGCTTTTCGAACCTGTTATCGATTTTAACCACTAATATTTTATTCCCATGCAATCTCAACATGATAAAGGAAATAACTATTCTGCATTCAGTTCGACCCATGCAACGAATCTTAAATTTTTATAAGGCATACTGAATGGTTTATAACTGCGTCATTCTGCTAACCCACTGCTCTAGCTATATCGAGGTTTCCTTCACCTGTATTATGATACTTCTACGATATTTTCATTATTATTATCAGGTCATTAAGAATGAAATGACCGATTTTCTTATGCACCAAGTTTGACAGCCGATAACTCTAATGTTTTATACTGATAATTCTTTGTTTTACAACATTGAAGAGTTACATCATCACTTTTCGTAATGCAATTCATGGTGTCTGATAATATTGTGAGTTTTCTCCTGTAAATCAATTTTTGTTAACACATGGATAGATCAAAAATTCGTGTTGTTTATGAATATGAGTTCCGTCATGAAACCAATGAAACCTCAATGAGGTGTTTGGTGAAGATGTGGTGAATGAATGCACTGTACGACGGTGGTTGGAGAAGATCCGTTCTGGTGACTTTACTCTGGAAAATCAGCCACGTTGTAGACCTGAAACCAAGGGGGATAATTATGAGCTGGAAACTGCAGTGGAAGTGGATACGTCTCAAACTACGCGTGAGTTAGAGAAAGGTTTGATGTTTCGATTCTATCTGAAACAAATCGATAACGTAACGAAGCTGGACAAGTGGCTACAACAAGAACTGAACGAGCATCAATGATACGTCGTCCTGAATCATGCTGTTCTTTATGTCACGGCATAAAAACGAACCAATTTTGTATTGTATTATTACGTGTGATGAAAAATGAATTCTTTCCAACAGTAGAAAGCGGTTTATACGGTTGCTGCTCTACCTGTTCACTCGCTTTACTGAAAATATTTGCCAAATATTCGGAAGGCCAGGAACGAGTGCAGTAGACAATGCAGCAACCTCGAAGAATATGAAAGAACTATCGATAAGATGCTTTTGATTATGGGTTATTTTGAATGGGGTTGTTCATAGCATGAATAAGCATTAATAATAATAATATAATAATAATAATAATAATAATAATAATAATAATAATAATATGATTTTAAAAAACAGTTTGTGCCGCTTGTTTACTGTTGTTGACCATAAATGAACCTCTACGGCATTAACAGTATTGCATTGTTGTCGAAGATATTTCAGCTTTCGAAATATCTTCCGCTGCTGTGATTATTATGGAGAAAATGTGGTGCTTTCTACCTCCTCAACGCTTGGTCTTGAAAGCCCTTAAAATCATGACGTATTTATGTTGAGGTCATGGACGATATGCCTTCCGTGTGTATATCTTCTCTCAATGTTTCAGGAGCAATGTTATAAAGGTGGTCAATATGATATGGAGGTCATAGGCAAAATTTGCCCGTAGAAAGCAAAAGGCTGAAACATATACAGCAAACTATCTCCGCCAGTCCAGCGCCTAGATAAGTAATATGATTGCTTGTCAGATAAATTATATTTCTACTTAGCACTCCATCGTCCTAAGTCTGAAACAGTTAAGGTTTATCTAAATTTAAAAACAGACTATAAGCAAAACTTGTATAAGAATAATAGAGCTGCAAAAGTCCGAAAAAAGACGTTGAAAATACTGTTTTTGCTAATTGAAAAACATTTGAAAGGTTGGAAATAAGTTGAAACGAAAAGGATTTAAAAAAAAACAACGAAATTACCTGGCAACCTGATACAAATTATCTGTTCAGAAAATATGAAAAGTATAGCTGATTTCGAAGAGATTTGAACCCGGAGGAAAGAAATCTCTAACAAACTTTGTAATCGATGTTACTTGTAAGATTTATTTATATCTATTTCTTTATTGCCCAGAAGGGGCTAAACATAGAGAGGGCAAAGAAGGACAGACAAAGGGATTAGGTCGATTGCTTAACTGATACTTAATTTATCGACCCCGAAAGGATGAAAGGCAAAGTTGAACTCGGCGGAATTTGAACTCCCAACGTAACGGCAGACGAAATACGGCTGCGCATTTCGTTCGGCGTGCGAACGTTTCTGCCAGCTCGCCGCCTTACATTTATTTATATTAAATAGTGCTTTAACAATTCTGCAATAAACAGTTACTAGCGCCAATCTAATGTATAGAAATAACAACACAACTCTATTATTATTTCACTTTATCAATTGTTTAAACATCTGTCAGTCGCATCTGTATAATAATGCGGAGTTGAGGCCTTTTATTCTTAATGTATTATTTGATAAGATTCAGCAAGAATTAAAGTAAATCTGATTATAAATATACATTTAAAGAAGTTTCCTATCGCCGCTTAACTATTGATAAGTGATATTATAGACTACATAAATATATAATTACGGAGGATTTGAATGATAAGTAATATTTCTTTATATTATCCTAATTGCTCGCATTGTTAAAGAAATATAGAATTGTAGATTTGAAATATAGCTTAATCGTTGATATAATTGCGATACGAGTTTATTTGAAGAATAAATAGAATAGTAAATCAATTTAATTATTTCGGGTCGGGGTCGAGTGGTGTTAGTTCTTCGTTCTGAAATATACATACATACATACATACATACATGTGTGTGTGTGTGGTTAGAATGTCTAACAATCAAAGTGATGGTATCTTTATTATATTAAATCAATAAAAGGCGGCGAGCTGGCAGAAAAGTTAGCACGCCGGGCGAAATGCGTAGCCGTATTTCGTCTGCCGTTACGCTCTGAGTTCAAATTCCCCCGTGGTCGACTTTGCCTTTCATCTTTTCGGGGTCGATAAATTAAGTACCTATTTATTTACTACCCACAAGGGGGCTAAACACTGAGGGGACAAACAAGGACAGACAAACCGATTAAGTCGATTATATCGACCCCACTGCGTAACTGGTACTTAATTTATCGACCCCGAAAGGATGAAAGGCAAAGTCGACCTCGACGGAATTTGAACTCAGAACGTAACGGCAGACGAAATATGACTACGCATTTCGCCCGGCGTGCTAACGTTTCTGCCAACTCGCCGCCTTTCGATAAATTAAGTACCAGTTACGCTCTGGGGTCGATGTAATCGACTTAATCCCTTTGTCTGTCCTTGTTTGTCCCCTCTATGTTTAGCCCCCTGTGGGTAATAAAGAACATGTATTAAATCAATTGGTAATCTTCTTTTAGTGCCAACGCGCAAATTTCTATGGCATAGGCGCAAGCATGATTCGAGGTAAAGAAGCTTGGTCTTGAGTTCAGTCCCCGGCGGAACACCTTCGGCAAGTGCCTTTTGCCATTGCCTTGAGGCGACCAAATCCTTATGAGTGAACTTGGTAGACGGAACATATATACACATATATATGTATGTATGCGTGTGTTGATGTGTTAGTCCACTGATTGAAAACTGGTATTGTTTCGTTTACGTTCCCGCGTATCGGTAAAAGTAATCGATAGAATAAGTGTAAAACTTAATAAACACGTAAGTACAGGGGTGGGGCGATTGTTCGACAAAACTCTTCAAAACAGTACCCCATCATGGTTGCTGTTAAATGACTGAAAGAAGTAAAAGATAAAAGATAAATTAGTCAAAGTGGCTTATATCAGAATCGGTAGAGTACCGGACAGCATCTTGTAGTATTCCTTGCTTTCTAGTTTCAAATCCAATTGCAGTTCCGCTTCCTTTCTTAAATATTCCAGCTGAGCGTTTTGTTATATATATATATATATATATATATATATATATCGATATTTAGCTTAATCTCCAATAACACTGAAATATTCAACAGAAAATAGCAATAGTCGGGCGCACAAGTAAAGAATTTAGACATACCAACATAGCAAACTGTTATATAGAGTAGCATTTAGATATACTTGTATCATGATTTAGAGTTCTGCCGAAAAAGCCTTAACACTCCTCAGCAAGTTTTACGAAGTGAAAAAATTCAACACCTCACGGTGAAGACTACCTGCGTTGTGAATTGCTTTGCGCCAAAATCAGAACAGATTTTCAGGGCTTTAACCCTACTTTCTAGCAGCAAGGGAAAGCTGTCTGCGTCTTGCATTACGTCACTGGTGAGTTAAACAAGAGTTGGCAAGTGACTTCCTGCAATGGATGCCAAAAAATCGCCAAAGGCGAAAAGGTCATCCGAAGGCAGCGTATGTAGATCAAGTCTGAAGAGACTGCACATCCTCAACTAATGCAGATCCGACCAGATGATAATGGTACATTTTAATTGCAAGTACAATTCATTCGACAGGCTTACACACGTTTTCTGCCAATCCAATTTTACTTATAAAAGGTATTAATCCTAAGCTATAGGTAAAGACGTGGAGGCGCATGGCTTAGTTGTTAGGGTGTCAGCATCATGATTTTAAGAATGTGGTTTCGATTCCTGGACCGGGCGAAACGTTGTGTTCTTGAGTAAAACACTTCATTTCACGTTGCGCCAGTTCACTCAGCTGGTAAGAATGAGTAACGCATAGGGAATACATAGGCCATTGAAACTTGGGGAACACATACGCCATTGAAACCGGGAAACCAGGCCTATGAGCTTGGTTAGGCTTTAAAAGGGCGCATTCATTTCTTTTTTATAGGTAAAGACGCGTGTCCGTGATTTCACAGGGAACCAAAACTAGATATTCCTAGATATAAAAAGGAAAACGCAGAACCGACAAGAATTGAACGTAGAATACCGGTGATAGAAATTACCTTCCTTCTAGCTAGTAATGCAACGTATCTTCAATGTATTGGCTAATAAAATGTGAATTATACATCAAAAATTCATTTCGCTACAGACGAAGCCTTAGATAAAAACATTTAGATTGACAGACATTTTGATTATGAAGACTACTTCAGAATAACGTCTGCTACCAATAATGTTTTATTATTTACAATAATATCGCCATTATTAATTTAAGTTTAGTTTTAAAATATTTTTGAAAACATTTAATAAATTATAATTGCGAACAGAAGCGATGGTTTTTGGTTTTCTCATTTAATAAGACAAACATTTTTAGTTTCAACTAAAGCTACAGTCACGATCAGTTGGAAAGTAATTCTGCACAGCAGAAATTTAATAAGAATTTCAAATAAATTTGTTTAAAGATGGTTTGTAATAATTGCATTTGTAATAATTGGATAAAACATGCTATGTCCTGAACAAGCAGACTAAACAAGTAGCGAGTATAAACATACACACACACACACATATATATATATATATATATATATATATATATATATATATATATACACACACATATATATATATATATATATATTATATATATATATATATACACACACACATACATATATATATATACGCACATATGCATATATATATATATACATATATGCACAAACTTATATTTACAAGTACGTGTGTGTGTGTGTGTACATTCTTAAATTTATATCAATGGTAATACAAAATAAAATAATATTAAATGCTCTGTAGCTTTAATATATTTTGCAGTAGGAGATATATTTATTTGCAAAATAAATTTATGTTAATTGTTGGCTTTCATAAATATTTTTCACCATACTTTTTCCAACATATTAATTTCTAAAATAAATCATTCTTATTATATTATTATTATTATTATTATTATTATTATTATTATTATTATTATTATTAACAATATTATGATTTCATTTCGTATATATTTATTTTTCAGATATTGCGCAATACGTTTTTCTTCAGAAATAATTGTAAAACATACTATTTATTGCATAGAATATTGAATTGCAGATATTCAGTAAATGCATAGAAGTATAGTGTCCGCAGAGTTCATATATGAAATCCCATTCACGTTGACATTTCCTTGCGTGAATATAACTTGTGGTAAAGATACAAATATAACTTATTTACTGCTGATTATATACTGGGTTGGTAACTCAGTTCCCACCGATTTATTTTAACTTAAATATTTTTTTAAAGGTTTAATAAAAAATAACAACTAATTAATCAATAATGTATTCACCCTTGTTGTTTACAACTTCTTCCCAACGTTCAACAAGATTTTCAATACATCGTTGGTAGAAATCACACGATTTCGACTCGAAAAATTGATCCAACGAAGCTCTCAATTCTGCACCAGTATTGAACGAATATCCGCGCATAGCATGTGAAAGAGATCGAAAGAGGTGGAAATCCGTTGGTGCCAAATCAGGATAGTACGGCGGGAGTGGTAGCACTTCCCAGCCATGCGTTTCAATGGCTTTTTTGGTCATATTGGCGATATAAGGGCGGGCATTGTCGTGCAGCAGAACTCCATGCTGCCGATTAGGTCTTTTCTCTTGAATAGCCGAGTTGAGTCGTTCCATCTGTTGGTTCTGTTCAAGCCATTCGTAATGGATAATCCCTTCCCAGTCCCACTATACGCACAATATCGTTTTACGCGGATGGAGATCTTGTTTCACCCGCGGTGTCGCTTGTTTACTGTGGCTAAGTCGTTCTTTACGCTGCTTCATATTGATGTACAGGTACTATTTTTCGTCGCCAGTATCGATTCGGTAGAGAAATCGTTATTTGTGTCCATGAGTTGAGCGGTGACGAGCAAGCAGACCAGCGGAGATTGTAGCTCGTTTGTTTTTGTTGTTGTCACTTAAAGCATGCGGAACTCATACTCCATACTTCTGAACATTTCCCATTGAGTGAAGATGCTTCTCTATAGCAGTGTGGGAGCATTTTATTTTCGGAGCCAATTCCCTTGTCGTTTGACGAGAATTTTCGTGTAAAAGATGGTTTAATCGCTCTTCATCGAATTCAACAGGACGGCCAGAACGAGGTGCGTCTTTGAGTTCAAAATTTCCATTTTTGAACTTGGCATACGAATCACGAGCGGTTCTTTCAGCTATGTATATGGCACCCTCTCCATATACAGCACAATGTCGCGATCAGCTTTTGCGGCCTTAGAACCTTGATTAGAAGCAAAAAGAAGGAGGTGACGAAAATGCTCGTTTTTCTTAACTTGCTATTCCATTTTAATGATATGAAAATAAACAAAAATTAACTAAAATTAACTAGAAAAAAAAAAGACAAAACAGCTTCCAAAATGATTCAAAAATAGAATTCTCGAAAAAAATAGATTACAAAATTTAAAAACGCAATAAATTCCAAAATTTAAAAAAAAACGAGTAAATCAATAGAGCTTTCAGTATTATTCCTTAATGCATTTAAATCCAATTGTTGACATTCCGATTTTATTGACCCCGAATCGATGAAAGTCGAAATCGGCCGAAAACGGAATTTGAACTCATAACGTAAGGATGAACGAAATGCCGCTAAGCAATTTGCCTAACGTGCTAATGATTCTGCCACCTCAACGCCTTAAAAATATGGAAATATTGACCAATGTAGTTTCAGATATTAAAAACAAAGACGGGATGGGCACAGATGGAATAACGTCTTCTCAATTAGAACAAACCGCGAGCAACAACAATATCCAAAACAACAGCAAAAACAACTATATATCATTTATGATATATAGCTGACTGGGATTCAATATTCAATAGTTTTGAAATCCAAATCTTTCTACTCTTGGGTAGGTCTGAGTACACTTAGTTGTCCACTTGTTCCATGCAGGTAACAATCTGTCGAAGATGAGGATAATTATTGACAAGCTACAAACCAATAAAAGAGCTTATTCGTTGTCATGTGATTTGTTAGAAGTAGTACGCAAATCCTCTTCAAATTACTTCCCAGTGAATCAAAATTTAGATAATATTTATGGTAAAGAATATCAGTAGATGAGATGAGAATATCATAAACGGATTTGAAATAAGTCGAGAGGGCCATGGAAGGACTAAACTGCACTACAAGAAATAGAAACGGACAAATAATTTTAGATACCATGAGCGTTCTTCGTTCATTTTGATAATAAAAATAAACACACACCTTTTGAAATGAGGCGTAAAAACGAAAAAAGTGTATTTTCATCAATATATAATACATTGCGTTATGTTTCAATGACATTTTTTTTTGTAGCTCTTTACATTGACAGGTTCAAGAAATAACTATTGAAAATTTTGTATAAGTAGTATGATTAAATTAAATTCAGTTCTATATAACTTATAAGCTTCTGTAGATTGTAGGAGCCGGATGCTGGGCTTCAAGGAGCAGATATTGGCGGAGATGGCAGTTATTGAAGAGAGCAAAACGAGAAAATATTAAAAAAACCTCAGCATGTCAAAGATCAATTTGAGAAAAAAACATTTCATAGCATACAACACACTTGGGTATTGGAAATACTCAACGTAAATAGTGCTGTGGCAATACAAACATGGTACATGTGCTATGTCATGTCAAATTTGAAAAGCCACCATATCAGCGCAGGCAAAAAAAAAAGATGATTACATTTAATACTATAGTAAATAAAATAATATAAATAAGGTATTTGTTTATGATCCTGAAGGGTTTCAAGAGACACTGAAATATGCAAAGACATTAAACAGAGGAAATTAAAAAAGGAGTGAAGAAGTAGGAGACAGAATGTGCATGAGGATGATGGGAGGAGTGAAAAACGTTATACAATAAATATATAACTGGACGAATTTAAAATATGTAAAACAAAAGATTACACATGAATAAATAAAAAAAAGTATGATGAAATCCAAAATGATATCTAAAAATTTAAATGATATCTGAAAATTAAAACTTTCACTTGATCAGAGGATCCCCACATTCTTGTTCCGCCTTCTCTACTATATTATTCTGCTCTCCTATATTATTTAGCCCTGCTGATCCTAAACTCCTCCATAAGTAGTTCTAGTCTTATAAGAAGCAAATGAGACGCTCTGACACATATGTACTGAATGAAAATATGGATAACCTTAGTTTAAAGCTTAAAGAATCTCCTATACATGGAGGGGTCAAAACAACTTGAAAGAGACAATATAAGTTAAGGTCTTGGTCCAAATATTCTTCAGAAATGATATAAAACGAGTGTGAGTGTAGGGAAGTGTAATAACGGTAAAACTTGAAGAAAAATCTGCTACCATTCAAAATATTAAGTTTTATCCAGACACTAAAATCAGAGAATTAGACTAGAACATTTCGTAAAAAAGAAATACATACGGTAAATTATATCGATGAGATACAATAGACAGAAATGAAAGAGAAAATTATAGAATGCAATTACTACAGAAGAATCAGTGTAATATTAAAAACTAAATTCAATACTCGAATAAGATAATATACATAAAATTGGTATAAATAATGAAGGCATCAAAATTAGCTTCCACACAATAGCTTCAGTATAATACAACGTCAACCGCTTCAACATAGTAAATTTCAAGTGAAGTAATTTGTATAGTTTAGACAAAAGAGATATAAAACAAGTAAGAGAGTTTCGAAGCATCAACTGTAAAGTACAAAAGTAAAGGTTAGATATGCGTAGTGCACAAGAAGTAGGTGGTTTGGAATAACACATAAAAAAATACTAGAAATTAATAACGGTGTACTTGGAATATACTTAAAACTTAAGTAAATATAAAAATCGTTTGTTTTGTGATGAAAGAAATGATAAACCCACGCACACAAAAAATACTAGAAATTAATAACAGTGTATCTAGAATATACTTAAACTTAAGTAAATATAAGAATTATTTGTTTAATGATGAAACAAATGATAAACCCAGGCACACATGCGTACACAGAAAGACAGAAACATATATATGGGTATGCTTGTGCATGTGTGTGTACCTAAGCGTGTATGTGTTTATGTGTGTGAGTGTATGTAGTCATAAATGCACATTCGATAAATCCACATCTGAATGGATGAAACCTGTTATATTTAAGTTACAAAGATATAGTTTGCAATGGAATACGTAAATAAACCGTTACACCTATTTTTGTCTCTTGAATTTGTCTAAGAAGATTACAATAAGTCTCTTAGTGTTACTGTGCGTTTTTATCTATGTTCGTTTATATATTCTTTTATTCTCTTATTGTTTTATTTGTTTCAATAATTTGAGTGCGGCCACACTGGATCACCACTTTTAGTCGAAGAAATCCGACCGCAATACTTATTACGTGTAAGCCTAGTACTCATTTTATCCGTCTCTTATGCCGAACCATTATATTACAGGGACGTAAAAACGCCAACATCGGTTGGCAATTGATACAGGGGAGACAAACACAGACACACAAACATATATATATATATATATATATATATATAAAATTAACGGAATGAGATAAAAGTCTAAGGCTGTGAAAGATTTCAGTACATTTATAAAGAGGTCTTACAGCTGTTTCTGGGATATTTTATAGATCCCTTCATCGGAAACGGTTCGAGAATATGTTTCAGCAATAGATATTCTAGAGAACATATGAAATAGTGAGGAAAGTGGAGGAATGAAAACGGACGTGAGATATGCAGGGATATTGTATCTGCAGTTCCATTATTTAAGTAGAGTGGTATACATATATATGTTTCCTGTACCGAAAACTTAAAGGTATACCATTCAGGAAACAGCTGTAAGGCCTCTTTATAAATATTCAGAAATGTTTCACAGCCAAGGACTTTCGAACTCATTCTGTTAATTTTTTATATACATGCATGCTAATATATGACCTACGTTGGACTCCTCATTCGACTAACCCCGGAACGTGGAGCTTAACTCTAGTCTGTCCATAGCACTTACTCAGCATTACCTTCTTCACACCGTTACCTCTCATATCCTATATATATATATATATATATATATATATACACGACGGGCTTCTTTCAGTTCCGTCTACCGTATTTACTCACAATGCCTTGGTCGGCCCCTAGGCTATATTAAGAGACACTTACCTAAGATACCACACAGAACCCGGAACAATGTGGTTGGAAAGCAAGCTTTTCATCACACAGCCTGTGGCTATTTGTGTGTATGTGTGTGTTTTACTTGTCTAAGGCATTAGATTACGGCCATTCTGGGGCACCACCTTGAAGAATTTATAGCCGAATGTGTTGACCCCAGTATTTTTTTTTAGCCTTTTACTTATTCTATCGATCCATTTTGCCGAACTGCTAGTTAGATAATCAAAGAACGTAACATGGTAATACTTCATATAAAGTAAATATAACAAATGAAATATCCTTCTATAATCAACAAAAATTCTCGGATCACTACCAAAATTTCAAATTTCATTATCTATTTCTTGTGTCATTACCAATATTTCCTGCAAGTTTCATTGAATACCGTTCACAACATTTTGAGTTATTTTGCACACAGACGGACAAACCAACGCCAATGAAAACATAACCTCCTTCCTTGGTGGAGGTAATAAGTCCTGAATTCGATTGTTCGAGTAGAGACAATGCTCCAGCATGGCTGCAGTCAAATGAATTAAACAAATACAGGAATAAAAGAATATATATATATATATATATATATATACGTGGCCTGTTTAATAAGTATCCGGCCGGACTGTTGTCATAGTAACGAAGCTATACCACACAGAGTAAAGCGGATTGGTAGAGATTGAATGCGAACTCTGTTGTGCATGCGCATTCAGTTTCAACCTTCTAGCGTGTATGTGTGTATGTGTATATATAACGGGAAGCTTTATGAAAATAAACAAAAGGCGAAGGCAGGTGGAATACAAACAAACAATTGTATTAGTATGTCGCTCAGGAATATAAATAAAACAAGTCTTTTACGTTTCGAGCCTACGCTCTTCAACAGAAAGATACACAGAAAAGAAACACGGAGGGAAACAAGGAGAGAAAAAAAATGCGTATATACATATATATAAGTAAATATGCATCTGTGTGTATATATGTATCAACAAGCGAGCAAATTCAAACTAGAATATAAGTTAACTAAAGAAACAATAAACTTTTGGTTGAGGGCAGATTAACAGAGAATTTCACAAATATACAAAAGGAGAATATTAACTCGAAATTCTGGAAAGACGCGAAATATAAAGGAAAAGAAAGATACATTATACGGTCAGGCTTCTGCAGATCTCAACCGAGTGGAAATAAGTCAATAACAACGGCTCAAAAGCTCTTACTAAATCCGGAAACGGCTAGTACAATTTTAGCTGGACATAATCGATATCTAGGCATATTTTCTATGTATTCCTCTTACGATTTTGAATACTTCAGGTCTTCTTGTAAAGAAAGAGCAGGTTTCTAACAAAGCTCTATCGTTGGAATTTTAGATAATAAAAGCAATGTAACATTTTGAACTTGGGGAATATCATTCATAGTCTTTACTGTTCCACTAATAGACTCCATTTGTAATGTGCGTGTTACATATGTATGTATATAGATATGTATGTATGTATGTATGTATGTATGTATGTAAGTAGGTAGGTAGGTAGGTAGGTAGGTAGGTATGTATGTATGTATGTATGTATGTAGGTAGGTAGGTAGGTATGTATGTATGTATGTGTGTATGTATGTATGTATGTATGTATGTATGTATATTTCTTTACTACCCACAAGGGGCTAAACATAGAGGGGACAAACAAGGACAGATAAAGGGATTAAGTCGATTACATCGACCCCAGTGCGAAACTGGTACTTAATTTATCGACCCCGAAAGGATGAAATGCAAAGTCGACTTCGGCGGAATTTGAACTCAGAATGTAACGACAGACGAAATACGGCTACGCATTTCGCCCGGCGTGCTAACGATTCTGCCAGCTCGACGTATGTATGTATGTATGTAGGTAGGTAGGTAGGTAGGTAGGTAGGTAGGTAGGAATGTATGGGTAAAATGACATATGTGATGAGAATCCATCAAAGCATGCATGGATGCAGAAATACCCGTGTTTGGTGTCAGGGCCAGCAGTAAAACCCCTAGGAATAAAGTGGTAGTGGTGGTAGAGGATGATGATGATGATTATAAGGAGAAGGATACACCATATCTTTTATCTTTATCTTTTATTTGTTGTTTCTGAGTCTGGTACTTATTGTATCGTTCTCTTTTGCCGTACTGCTCCAGTTATGGGGACTAAAATACCGGATGTCAAGCGTTCGGAAACAAAAACAAAGACGCAAGCACGTACACATGGACATATGTGTATGCATGTGTATGTGTGTGTATTATGTATATACATATATGCTATGTGTATATATATATATATACATACATACATACATACATACATACATACATACATACATACATACATACATACATACATACATACATGCATACGTAAATGTAGAACTTTGGAATGAGTGCTCAACTACGCATTTGTTGATGAATAATTTCTTTGGTTTCCGTATTACTGAAAAATTAAATATCATTCAAACAACAGACATCTTAACTATTAGGGATGAAACCGTCTCTCCCTACATACATAAGCAGTATTTTACACTCAGATACTTTGAAGAAGACCCCCTATGAACGAGCGTAACTACAAACGAGGGCAACCCTACCCTGATAGCCCCTCCATATATGTGAACACACATGGCACACAAACTCCACTCAATAAAGAAGAAATGTCACAAATTCTACACAAAGAAGAAACAAACCCAACATACCAGAACGAGACTATATATATATATATATAATGTGTATTAGTGTTTGTGCGTGTGTATATATGACAGGTTTCCACAGTTTTTGTCAAGCAAACTTAATCACAGGCCAGTGGCCGTCTCGGGGCTTCGACAGAATACACTTACAGAAGGTGGCGCGCTGTAGAACTGAACCCGAAACTATATGGTTGTAATGAGACTTCTTAAACAAGTAGCCATCCCTCCAGTAATAATTGCGCTTGTTTCAAGGTATGTTTTATATATTGATATGTCTAACACAGACGTCATATCTCAATATTATACTATTAGATTTAGGACTCAAATAAGTGTCATAGCGATAAGTTTAATCAAGATTACTTTTAAGAGAGGAAGGAAAATAAATAGACAAAAAATAACAGAATACTCAGCATAATTTCTTGCCAACTTTCATTGAAGTATGGATGGTGAGTTATGATATAATTATTGCTGAGGTAGGAAATTTCGAAATCAAAGAAAACAGATCTTACAAATGTGTTACGCTCTGATAGCAGGTGATGCCGTATCTGTTTTCTGCATTTTCAGCAAACGCTATGAAGCCATAATTATCAAACGAAATTTATCAACAATTTACCGCAATGCAAATGTGGGACAGAATGTTGTAAATGATATATATATAGATATATAGATATTCTAACACATGTGTAAGTGTAGTCTTGTTCTGATATATTCTCTCAACACTTGGAGAGTGTGTTACTTAATTATCGTGTCTTTGACATTATCCTACTGAAGTAATTCTTTACCTAGTTATTTCAATATGTTATGTTATGCTTAATGTGTGAAAAGAGAGAAAAATACCAACCATCCATTCGGCCTATTAGAAATAGCAATTAAATATCCCTATAAGCATAACTTAACAATCACGATAAATGTGGGACTCATTCGAGGAGTTTTTATATGGACGTATGACTGTATGTATGTATATATTTGTACAAACACAAACACACACACATACATACATACATACATACATACACAGACATACAGACACACACACACAGACACACACACACACATGTATATATACACACTTTATTTAAAAGCAGCAAAAATATCGCAAAATCTGCTACTCAGAGTTTCAGGTTCCTGCTCGTCGGACACTTTTGTATAGATTCTAATAAATTATAATAAACCTTTTTACTCTACCTGTGATATTCGAGTACTATTTTTCCACCTTGTTTCGCATTTATGACTTACTGTTGTTACTCTTGTATACATATATATACAAGAGTAATATATATATATATATATATATTATATATATATATATATATATATATATATATATATATATATATATATATAAAGTCAAGATAGAAAATGCTAAAATAACTTTATAAAAAACATTTCAGTACCGGTTTCAGTCATTGAGACTTTTTCAACTGTAAAAATTAAACAATTAAATTTAGAAAAATTAAAATATATATTTCCGTAATAAATGCATTTGTAAGATTTTAACCACAATACCAACTGAAATGAGTTTCGTAGCTAAAACAAAATACTAAGAAATATTAATATCAGAATAAGAGAGGTTACTAAACTACAACAATGGCCAGATGGCAACACTGCCATGAAAAGGCTTAGGAATTTAAAAGATGAGAATTGAGCGTGATTTACACATTTTGACATTGTATATTTTTATTTCTCGATACCTTGATAGTTTCCAGATACGTTGATTGAGTTCGTAAAATGATATGTTATTACTAACGACATTGACCTGGACTTTATCATACATACACGAAACATCCTTCTATTCAGAAAGGGCTCTGCATGGCATGGGTTAAACAATTGTTTGATGAATTGAGGGAATCGTATAATTGTGCAAACATCTGTGACTTTTTAGGTCTTTATATATTAGATACTGTGAGATTTATGGTCTCAACCCACGAGCATATATTTTGCATTTTGGTGAACATACACAAGATAAATTTGCGAAAAATTTCATATAAACCCTCAGCCTATTAAACCTCAACATTACTGTATCTGCTTATTTGTCTAAAGTTGATTCTTAGGTAGTTCCCTAGACTTAAACATACGCTCTTATAACTTTACCATAACCCAAACGAGGATCTCACATGTATATATAAGCAGACCTGTCACCACCATCATTCGTTTGACTGCAGCCATACTGGAGCATTGCCTTTTACTCGAACCGCCAAGGAAGGAGGTTATGTTTTCATTGGTGCTGGTTTGTCCGTCTGTATGCAAAATAACTCAAAATGTTGCGAACGGTATTCAATGAAACTTGCAGGAAATATTGGTAATGACACAAGAAATAGATAATGAAATTTGAAATTTTGGTAGTGAATTGAGAATTTTTGTTGATTCTAGAAGGATTTTCCATTTGTTATATTTACTTTACATGAAGTATTACAATACAGTGTTAAAAACCAAATAACCAACATCAGCACATAGAGATCTAACAAATCCTCTTCAAAGGACATTTTTAATAAAACAGTTCCCTCCTATAACAAAGCTCTAGCTAATGGTGGCTTCAAAGATAACATATCACATAACCCTTCAGTTAAAAATATGAAGCCTAGAAATAGGGAAACAATGAGGTTCTCCCCCAATTACTTCTTAAAAGTTAAAAATAACATAGGAAAGAAATTTCTGATGTCATTAAATAACGATTTAGCAGCTGTACGAAGTTTTATCTATAAAAAATATTCCTGTATTTGTGGTTTACTGAGAAATGCTTATTTAATGACATCAGAATTATCTTTCCCATGTTATTTTTAACATAGCCCAGGGAAAAGTGAATCAACATTACCATAACACTATGCAGTCCACTATGACTGACAATATATACTAAATCGGAAAAGATCATCTGACTAGGGCATATCAATACTTGCGATCCCGTATTGAAGCAGCCGTTGACGTTAATGCTGAATGCTTTAAATATTCATGCTTAAAGGATTCTCAAGTTTATTTGTATCAATTTCATTTCCAATACGGGTTTTATTTCATGAGTTATACGTATTCGCCAAATTCATACAACAAATGACCACGAAAATCTGATGTATCGCGAATAGTCGCACGCACACACATACACAGGTATGCATGCGTATATATATATATATATATATATATATATATATATACATACCGTTGGCGATTTTTTTTTCCTCCGTCTTACCTTCACTGGATCTTTCCTTTTCCTATGCTTCTGACGAAAAGTTCCGCTCGAAATGTAAACCCCCCCTTCTTCCCTTCCTTCCTGAGCGTCCAATAATACTATATTTGTTCCACGTCCTCGCGATGTTGTGTTTTCTCTTGTGTTTTCATGATTGGATTAACTATATATATATATATATATATATATATATATATATATAATATATATATATATATATATATACATACATACAAATATATATATTATTATATATATATATATGAAATAGGTAAAATCTAGGCTACATATGCTTCCTAGCCAGCGGAACCGCAGAAGTAGTAATTACCCAAATGAGGGATACTCCGCTAGCTACTCACCAGGCTATAAATATCTTATTCAAATTAAGGTTACATTGTCGCCATTTTTCAACTTATGGAACTTTGATTTGGAACAATTTACAACCTTCTACGTTAATAAAACACTATTGTTCCTGAAATTTGTTTTTCATATCTTCTAAGGACTTTTCGAAGCTTACTAACAACCTAGACTTAGATCCTTGGATCCTTGCCTTTACATATTAATATATATATATATATATATATATATATACATATATATAATATATATACAAATTCAGGGGCCATCTCAGGCATGTTTGAGGAATATATTAACTTAATTCTAAAATAGTTATATTTATGTGTGTATATGTGAGTAAATATGGAATTTTTGTGACTCAAGATTTCCTGTGTTTTGTGTAGTGTCTTCGCTTTGTCTATTTTCACATTATCTTGTGAAGAGTTATGTGAGAATCAGAATAGCGGTTTGTGAAGTTTTTCAACTTCAAGAAAAGTTACTTTTTTATCTCCACAATATCGAATAAAAGTTACTTGATTTTGTTTTGCACTTTACACGCCTGCATCTGTGTCTATGCATGCTTTTATGTCTATACTATGAATGGGTAAAAATATATACACATATATATATATATATAGAGAGAGAGAGAGAAAGAGAGAGAGAGAGTGACAGAGCCAGAGAAAGAGAGAGAGATGAAGAAATAAGATGGTAGATCGATAGATAGATAGATAGATAGATAGATAGATAGATAGATAGATAGATAGATAGATAGATAGATAGACAGCCAGACAGCCAGACAAACACATGGTCAGACACATATGCATCTATATATATATATATTATATATATATAGTTTCGATAGATTGAATAGATATATAGATAGATAGATAGATAGATAGATAGATAGATAGATAGATAGATAGATAGATAGAAACATTATATATATGAGTGACTGTGTGTATGTATATATACATATATATATATATATATATGTACATAATATATATATATACATATGAAGGCATATATATATAGAGAGACACGTGAATAATTGGCACTTAGTGGCTATGTTTTTAGATTTGTTCACTACATCATATCCTAAATATCCACTGCTGGAACTTAGACCGAATCTACGTAATTGATGTCAAAACGGAAAATATATAGAAAATAAACACTTTACCACTGAATGCTTATTTCTTAGCCACATTTTTCATGATGTATATCTTGTAAATTATATACATTACTTTCGATATTTTTCTGGCACATATTGTGGGAGACTTATGTATGAATAATGGTTCATATGTACATTAAAATTACGTATTTCCGCGACAGATAACCAGACAAAAGTTAGCTTAGGAAATAATGACCAATAACTTCGTCTTATGTATATTAGTGTGGCAATAGTTGTTTATAGGGAGCATGGCTCATTGGTTAGAGCTTCGGACGCACAATCATGAGGTAGTGAGTTCGATTCCCGGACCGGGTTGTGTGTTATGTTCTTGAGCAAGACACTTCACAGTTGTAGAAATGAGTAGCCACGTCACTGGTACCAAGCTGTATCAGCGTTTGATTTTCCCTTGGATAACATCGTTGACATAGAGTGGGGAGGCTGGTATGCATGTGCGACAGCTGGTCTTTTATAGATAGCCTTTCCCGGGTTTGTGCCTCGGAAGGGAATTTGTTAGATGCAATCTAATGGTCATTCATGACCGAAGGGGGGTTCTTTACTCTCAACTTTAATCTTTTATGATATATGTGTATATACACCGTCAAAAGTTTACAGCTACGTAAGCCTAATATGCAAAAGACATTATATTGCTCCTTCAATACCCCTCTCCATCACAACACTTCTTTGTGCTCATCTCTCCTTACAGCTTTGTATAGATAGCGGACATTCGTAACTGCTTTCTTGTCTGTGCACGATTAGTTTGACCACACGTGATGTATGCCTTCAGCAGGCTGGCTTTGTACTTAAATGTTCTTCTCTCCCTGTTCGTTTCACCTTAGGAGGCGGTTCAAAAAGCCAGCTTCTCTATATGGCTGAAGCGGGGAGACCCAAAATGGCTTGAAAGTCATAACATGCCCGCAGGAAAATAACGCCATTAGGTGAGACAGATTGACACTGAAGTAGCTTCGCTGATTGACAGGTGTCGGTCTCGTTTAGAGAATGCGTGGGCCAAGGCTACGCGCCCTCCCTTAGTCAGTTAAAGTTTAGACAGTGTCACGTGTGAATGGGTTTGGAAGACGGAAACTGAAAGAAGCCCGTCGTATATGTGTATATGTATATATATATATATATATATATGTGTGTGTGTGTGTGTGTGTGTTAGTGTGTCTGTGTGTGTGTGTGAGTGTGTGTGTGTGTCTGTGTTTGTCCACCCGACATTGCTTGACAACCGATGCTGGTGTATTTACATCCCCGTAACTTAGCGGTTCGGCAAAAGAGACCGATATAATAAGTACTTCGCTTACAAAGAATAAGTCCTGGGATCGTTTTACTCCACTAAAGTCGGTGCTCCACCATGGCCGCGTCAAATGACTGAAACAAGTAAAAGAGTAAAGAGAGAGCATAGAGTATATATATATATATATATATATATATGTGTGTGTGTGTGTGTGTGTGTGCGTGTCTGTGTATGTGTATGCGTGTGTGAGTGTGTATGTATGTATTATGTATATATGTGTGTATGTATGTAGTTATATGTATAAGTCCCAAATGAGGTGAGGCGCAGAAAACTGCAATGGAATCCCAAATGTTGATTACGTCTGGAAGTTATAATGGTATATTGGCGCTCAAGAATTCTACAGAGCATTAGACCGTGCTTCCGTTGCATTGTTCAAAATATTTATTCAGGACCAATGCATATGTGTGTGTGTATGTGTATGTGTATATATCTATATATATATATATATATATATATATATATATTATATATATATATTATATATATATATATATGGGGATTGAGAGAGAGAGTATGCATTTGAGAGCCGAGAAAGAAATTTATATAACAGTATGTAGGATAAAAGTCAGACGAGATAACTATATTAATATAACGGTTAATATGTCATCCAAACTAAAATAAGACATCTGTTTGTGTTTGGCCATTATAGTTATTTGTATATTGGTAGTTTTCATTGTAGCGTCTGGTGGGTTTTATATATATGAAAACTCATTATATTTGTTAGAGCCAAACTAAGCAATATGTCGGTAGCTAATGTTGTGATCATTTCACCCGTGAATTATTACACTCAAACACACAGACATATATACGAACACACACATATAGATAACCACTCGCGTACATGCGTGCGTGTATGTAAATATAAGGAGAATGAGAGCAGTAGATAGAAAGGTCGATAGCCACATATATAAAATCACATACACTCATGCACTCAGAAGTAAATATATGTATTTATGTATATGTATATGTAATATATGTATGCGTGCATTCATACACAAATTCCT
>NW_021835044.1:37500-40000 GCF_006345805.1 Octopus sinensis | reverse complement strand
AATTAAGCTTCTCAAAAAACTTTAAAACATGAACTCAGGACGACGAGCGAGAAACTTTGCTATCGCGTGCAAATTTTTGAACAAGCCAATATCAATCACAAGTTGGCTTCTAGCCCACAAGCATTATAGAGAGAGACAAGGAAGGAAAACATTACCATTACGAAAGTTCCCTCCCGAGAAGCTCTACAATCATTCTGGTGAAAAATTTAGAATGAAAAGAGGGATTTCAACCTCAATGCATCATGGTTAAATACAACTGAGAGAGAATACTGTACCAACACTAACAGTAAAACATATGAAAATTGATGCAGAAGCCTTTGCTACAGCAGTAGGCAAGCTGCAAAATGGGAAAGTACCTGGAAAGGATCTAATAGTTAGATATTGGTACAAGAAGCTGACATTTTATAGAAACCAATTGATATATGTTCAAAAGGACTATGGAAGGTCAGACTGATATATCAAATTGGCTTGCCACAGCATGGGCAAAATCTTGTTACCAAAAACGAAATCATCGAGATAGCAGGAAACTACAAGCTCATTGCTTGCCTAAACATTATGTACAGACTTTACACAAGTTGCCTCAACCAATTCCCCCAGGACCGTTGTGAGTCGAACAACATTGTGACTGATGAGCAGGCTGGTGAAAGAAGGGAGTGTCGGATATACTGAAAAACTTTTAATAAACAAAGCTGTAGTGTCTGAAGTATGAAAACAATGCAGAAACCTTGTGACAGTATGGCTTATCTATAAGAAGGCATTCGACTCTATCTCTCATTCATGGCTGGTGAAGTGCCTACATCTGGCAAAAGTACCTACTACCTTAATTGCTGCTACAGAGAGACTCAGAAAGATATGGAAAAATAATTCTTACCCTTACAAATGAGACCAGAATAATTGTTTCTCATAGTATAGGTATTTCAAAGGGAATATTCCAGGGAGATAGTCTTTCTGTACTTCTTTTCATTTTGGCACTGAATCCATTATCGATCCTATGGCAGAAAACAATTGGTTACATGCTAGGATCTTCAACTGCTAGAAATATTAATGTAACTCATAATGTCTTTGTAGACGACCTGAAGATTTATGCTGAAAGTGTTAACAAAGCCAAAAAAAAAAAGCATGACATAAAACTTGGCCAAAAGAAATGTTCATATTTGGTTATAGAACGAGGAAAGTCAGTCCCCCAAGTGTAAAACCTGTGCATCCACAGTCTCTCTGTCTCCCCCATTCCGCACAAAGAATGTTACAACTACCTAGGCATATACAAAAATGTATCGTATGAAGGCACTGTAAATAAAGATAGAATGACCCAAGAATACCACACCAGAGTCTTACTTGCGTTATCCTGGCCTCTTCAAATGCTTTCACTCCACTCCACACTTTTGTTCGCCATCCAACTCAATCTGAAGCAAAGGTTTTTTGTGTCTTCTGGATCCATTCCAAGTGACTTCATAGTAGTCCTTATGCTGTCCTTAAACCTTTTTTTAGGTTTACGCCAATAGCGTTTCCCCTCTGCAAGCTCACCATAAAACAGCTGTTTTGGCATATGTTCATCTCCCATTCGTACAATATGGCCACACCATCTCATTTGGTTCCTCAAAATCACAGTTTTAATTGAGGTGATGCCTGTAGATGCAAGGACATTTGTGTTTGGATTAAAAGAACTCCATTTAATTTTTTAAATGTGACGAAGGCATTTTTGGTGGAATTCTTCTAAAAATTTATTATGCCTTTCATAACAAGTCCAAGTTTCACAGGAATACAACAGGGATGGTAAGACAAATGATTTGTAAAGAGCCAGATTTGTATTCTTATTTATATGTCACTGGCACCAAACACGTGACTCCAAGCCACCAAATGCTTTTGCTGCCCTTTGAATTCGTGGCTGTATTTGTGTATGGAGATTTCCATCATTTTGAACAGAGCTTCCAAGGTAGATGAATGGATCGACAACTTACCCTTAACAAAAATTTTAGTGGGGTTACAAACAGCATCACACACACAGGTTAATGCATTACAACTGTTTTTTTCAAGTTGATGGTCAAGTGAAATTCATCACAAGCCAAGTCAAAAGAGATTGCAGACCTGTTTCAGAATGACTGACAACATCGCAATTGTCAGCAAATAAAAGTTCCCTAATGAGTGAAGTAAAAACCTTTGTTTTGAATTTCACTCTGGTCAGATTAAAAACATGCATCGTGGCCGTTGCCAGCCTCGCCTGACCCCCGTGCCGATGGCACATAAAAAGCACCCACTACACTCACGGAGTGGTTGGCGTTAGGAAGGTCATCCAGCCGTAGAAACATTGCCAGATCAGACTGGGCCTGGTGCAGCCTTCTGGCCTCCCAGACCCCAGTTGAACCGTCCAACCCATGCTAGCATGGAAAGCGGACGCTAAATGATGATGATGATGATGATGATACGCACAGAGTTTTTCAAAAAGTTGTGGAAAGCTTACGTCATACTAAATGAATTGAATTACACTTTGAAAGGATAAATT
>NW_021835044.1:20000-35000 GCF_006345805.1 Octopus sinensis | reverse complement strand
TAGAACAAACATCAAATTCGAGTCAGTGACTTTATATATACACCGTAACATTTCATCATATATAAATATTACCATGGCTCTTAAACATATAAAGTATACACATATAAAAACACTGATATATAGGACAGTCTATCAAGAAGTTATATACAATTGGCTAAAAATTCTAAAGCGTGTCGTGCTGCTAAAAATCCAAATAAAATCAAATAAAATATCAATGGACTAAAAAAAGAATTTTTTGAGTTTCCTGTTCATCCTGATGTGTGTGTGTGTGTGTGTGTGGGGGTCATTGCCAAGATGCGCTTTAACTCTTAATTGAACTGCGGCAATGAACTCCTGAAATGGCCATAGGTGTGTTTGACTTGATTTTGTGGAACTCTTTTTGATCCTGGACTCTAACCTACCATGGGTTTTATGAAACGAACTTTTTTGATGTACTCTTTCATTTGAGGGGAGTAAGTAAATTTCTCTTTAGTTGATTGATATTTTCTTTTATTTTATTTGGATTTTTTGTAGCATGACACGCTTTAGAATTTTATTTGATTGTATATACCTTCTTGATAGGCCGTTCTATATACCTGCAATTTTATTCACATCTATATTTTTTACCTTTGATGTTTTTTATATTTGTATATTTTATATGGGTTTTTTTATATATGTATACTCTATATGTTTAAGAGCCATAGTAATATTTGTATATGATGAAATGTTTGGATATACGGTGTTATATATAAAGTCGTTGACTCGAATTTGATGTTTGTTTTATGATCAATGTTTCTTTATTTCTGTCTCAATTACATTTGAGCACTCCTTTTTAACAGTCCTACAAACCCTTTGTTTCCATAAAAAGGAGACAAAAAGTATTTCTTGTCGTATATATATATATATATATATATATATATATATATATATATATGTAAAAGGCCACCATTCGAGCGTGATCGTTACCAACGTCGCCTTACTGGCACCTGTGCTGGTGGCATGTGTAAAAAGATTCGAGCGAGGTCATTGCCAGTACTGCCTGACTGGCCCCTGTGCCGGTGGCACATGAAAAGCACCCACTACACTCTCGGAGTGGTTGGCGTTAGGAAGGGCATCCAGCTGTAGAAACTCTGCCAGATCAAGATTGGAGCCTGGTGCGGTCATCTGGTTCGCCAGTCCTCAGTCAAAATCGTCCAACGCATACTAGCATGGAAAGCGGACGCTAAATGATGATGATGATGATGAGGATGATGATATACATACTTCTTTACTACTCACAAGGAGCTAAACACAGAGAGGACAAACAAGGACAGACAAACGGATTAAGTCAATTACATCGACCCCAGTGCGTAACTGGTACTTAATTTATCGACCCCCGAAAGGATGAAAGGCAAAGTCGACCTCGTTGGAATTTGAACACAAAACATAGCGGCAAACGAAATACGGCTACGCATTTCGCCCTGCGTGCTAACGGTTCTGCCAGCTCACCGCATATACACCCACCGCATACACGTGCACAAAAAATGTTCATACACATGTCTATATACGCACATGCACAAGTAAAAACAGGGTTAGAGGCAACATGCATATAAAAAAATAAGTAATAAAACACGTCTCTATACGCGCATACCCGCTTGTCTATATACGCACGCGCACACACACACACATACACACGCACAAAAAAAGGTTCATACACACATCTATATATGCACATGCACAAGAAAAAAACAGCTAAAGGCAAAATACAGGAAAATGTGTAAAAAAGACGACTAAAACATCTATATATGCACATACTCGCATGCACGCGTGTCCACATAAAGCTTTTTATCTCTCTATACTTTTTACTTATATTTCTTTATATTTTTTATATATCTATATTTTTTACATATTTATAGAGATATTGTTTTATAGGTTTATTGCTCATATATTTTTTACATATATTTTTTCTCTCTATTCTACCTTCCACCCTGCATTTTCCCTGTGCGTATATAGATGTGTATATGGAATCTTTTGTACGCGCGTGTGGATGTGTGCAGATACGGGTGTATATAGACGTGTGTGTTGACCAGACTATCAAATGCTGTTACACATCCCTGGTCACAATGTGCTTTGCACCATTTCATCTTTCAAGCAGGCCAGTGAGTGTTCCTCCCCCCTAATCATAACACAAGTCTCTTGGAGGGTGATCCATTTACAGCTGAGTGGACTGCAGCAAAGTGAAATGAGGCGTTTTGCTCAAGAATACAAGGTACTGCTCAGTATGGGAATTGAACCCACAATCTAGCCACTGTGAGTGCAAGACCCTAACCACTAGGCCACAAGCCTTTACACACACACGCACGCACACAGACACACACACACACACACACACACACACACACACACATGTATACATATACATAAATGTACATATTTATGTATATGCATGTATGGTAGCCATTTTTACGTCTGTTTTCCATGCTAGCATGGGTTAGATGAATATACATTTGGTGCCTTTTTTTATTTCTGGACCCCCTTCATGTCCTTAACCCTTACCTGTTGCTCAAGTAGGGGATCTCTTATTCCAATGGTCTATTCGTCAACAGGAGAAATGATAACAATCTAATCGCCGAAAGCTAAGAAATTGTCAGAGACAGCAAATGTAAACACACACACGCTTGTGTGTGAGTGTGTGTGACGCTGTGTGTGTGTGTGCATATGCGCGCGCGCGCGTGTGTGCTTGAGTGTGTGTGTGTGTGTGTGTGTGTGTGTGTGCGCGCGTGCATGTGTGACCAATGAGACTGTGATCAGCAGAGCAATGTAGCAAACCAGAAGATGCAACACAATGACTGTTGTTAGGTTTATTAGTGTCAAGAAGAACATTCAGCTATAAATAATTCTTGAGATAAGCTGAAGTTTTTAATATTCATGTCATTTCATGGGAGATTTGAGAAACACAGTCTTCTTTAAATTGCTCTTTACCTCATTTTATAAGTTTTTAAAAACTATTTTACTTTCCTTTTCATTCAAAAGACATGGATGTAAATAAGATTATAAGCAAGATTCAGAATGGAGACTTTAAAGATGTGAAACGATTTATCAAAAAAAATCCTGATAAAGTAAGTTTACTTTATATTGCTTCTTCAATGTTGAATGTTTGTTTATTATTTTATACACAATATTAAATGTTCCTAAATAACCAGATATATTTGTCCATAATATTTCATTTCTTTCTTTACCCCTTTCCTCTAATCCTCATCAATGTCACTTTTTATAAATATTCAACCAGACAATGAGGCATGCCAGAATTGATGGAATGTGAGTGAGAGAGAAACCCATCCTCACACACTGCAATGGAGTATTCTGTCAGGAAATTTTCAGTCCAAGAGATGGGGAACAGATGGATCCTATAGATAAATGGTGACTTTGTCAAGAAATTCTCTTGCCATACACAGTTAAAGGTTTTGCCGACGTCAAGGGCTACAACATTTCTTTTGCAGAAGTTGTCAAACATAACCAAAACACTGGGGAGTCACGTAGGAATCAGAACCCTGCTTGAACCGGCTTTATGGAACTGTATTGGGGCTCATTGAATAGAGAAAGATACCCAAAGGGACAAAGATAATGGTTGTTTATGACTTTTTACTTCATAATTGAAATATTGGAAGTTAGAATGACTGGCTGGTAGTCAGCAGATAGGACACTATCAGCAAGAATTATAAAACAAGGCTTCTCCAAGAGAGTAGTACTATCCTTGGGTAGGGATTGTGGAAAATTTTATAAGGACCAGGGAGCCAAGGTGGCTATGGTGGTACAAATATATGAAACTCAATGTGTAGTTGAGTTTGGATCAGAAACTAAAGTGAAGTGGTGATGCATCAAATGTTCACTTATTGTTGGGTGGTGCTGTAGTAAGTAGTCACCTATGTCAAGACTAGGACCCAAAGGTAAATTAATCTGACCTGTGAGAACATTAAAAATGAGGGATATTTTTCGAATAGCCAAGCATGTGGATCATCATATAGAATGAGGATACATGTATATAAATACATGTGTGTATATATATATATATATATACACACACATACTTGTATGTCTGTGTGTGTGTGTGTGTGTATATATATACATACACATACATATGTATGATGGGTGTCTTTCATTTTCTGTCAGACTCACTCACAAAGCTTTGGCCATCCTAGGGCTATAAAAGAAGACACTCAAGTCCCACACAGTGAGAATGAACCAAGAACCATGTGGTTGGAAAGCAAACTCCTTACCACACAGCCACTCCTGTGTCTAGAAGGTCTCCTGACTCATCTAGGAGGAGTGTAATTCTAAATAAGAGCAAACTCTGGCTGAGAAAACCTCTGCAACATGATGTGCGTGTGTGTATGTGTGTGCATGTATGTATGTGTATATCTTTCTTTCTCTTTCATATTCCTCTTTTTCACTCCTGCATCTTCTTTACTCTCTCTTCTTTCCTCTCTCTCTCTCTCTCTCTCTCTCTCTCCTTTAATATATTTCACATGTCTTCTCTTTCTTCTCTTCAGGTTAACCAAGCAACTTCAAATGGTGTTACATTCCTCATGGCTGCTTGTGAACAAGGCAACGAAAGGTTAATAACCTTATTGACAAAATCTGGCGCTGATCTCAACATCAGCGATAAAGACAAGAGGACAGCATTACATTATGCTGTGAAAAAGTAAGGCTTGAATTAACTAAAATCTTCAGATCTGCTTTTGTTTTGAAATTTCTTGCAATTCCAGACAAATTGAATATCCAAAGATACCATAATAGTGGCAGTGTGACATGATAACAACATGATAGTAGTAACCAAATAACATTTTTTTCTCATTTTCTCCATGAATCCTCTTCATTGAATCACAAAAATCTTTTTTATCCTTTCTTGTCATAACAGATTCTTTTTCTTTTGGAGATATTCTTTGAGATCCAACAGTTCTTAAGATTGACGCTGTGTGATTCAGTGTCCTCTCTTAATATTGATTTTGGAGAAATCGATCAATTTTTCTCCAAAGAAAATGTTATTTGAAATCTAAAACAACAAGAAAGATTCTCTAGCTTGTTTTGACAGTAAATAATCTGTAAATTGCTTACAGAAATTATTTCTCACCTCCATCAATAACTTACTCAACACATTTTGAGATCTATTATATTTTGAATTGTGCTTCATAAGGTCATCTCTGGACAATAAAACATGTTTTGAAGTTCTTGTTAGTTTCTATAGCTTCTGCAGTCACAAATTGTTCCAGAATTTTGCACAAACACACACACACACACACACCACCACCATCATCATCGTCGTCAAACGTTCCTTTTCCATGCTGACATGGGTAGGAGGGTTTGAGTGGAACAGGCAAGTCAGAAGACAACACCAAACACTACTGTCTGCTTAGGTTTGGTTTCTATGGCTGGAGGACCTTCCTAACACCAACCACTTTGCAGAGTGTACTGGATGCCTTTTACATGTCATCCGAACCAATGAGGTCACCAATTAATTGCGAGACAAAGACCTCTCGACTGGTTGAGGTGGTGGGGTGGTGGGAGCTAGTATTGCTGGAGAGGAAGGTGTCTTGCATTAGAAGAGGGACATGGCTCCCTCAGATGGAGAAGACAGATGGGGAAAGATAGTGAAGATGTGACAGACAGGGAGCAGGGGCCGTAAATCCAACTTACTGGGTGGTGTATAAAGTAGGGGATAAGGGAGGGTGGATTGGTGGATTAGTTCACAAGATTTCAATGGGTGAGTGGGAGCTAGATGTGGGGAGCTGATTTAACAAGGGCATGTTGTGTGAATGGAAGGGAAGCAGAATCAGTAATGGTGCTCGTGGGTGGATTGTGGGAGAAAGAGAGGGATCATGGGTATGGATTTTACTTTGCTGGGTGGTTCTTCTCAAGCTCACCAAATTGCCAGTGTTTTGTCATCTCCTCTGATCATTTCTCACCACTTCACCCCATGTCTTTCTGAGTCTTTCTCTTCCACAACACAACAGGTAATGATTGAATTAGGACTCAGTGTGACTGATTACAATCCTACAATTGCCACTATGAAGGTGCTTCCAACATTCATGGTCACCAGTAGCAACATCCATAGAATACAAATCCATATTAGGCAATAAGAAACAGAAATATTTCTTCAAAGTTGCATACTTTACAATTGTTTTGTGGAAAATTTTCACCACTTCATCAGGAGGCAAAACTACATCAAGAGTTCAAAATTTGTCATGGTCAGTTTTGCCTTTCGTCCTTTTGCAGTCAATAAAATAAGTACCAGTGAAGTACTGAGTCAATGTAAATGACTAGCCCCTTAGACTAAAATTACTGACTTTGTCCCTATTGTAGAAAGGAGAGGAAGCTTAACTCTCAAAGTAGTTGGCGTTAGAAAGGGCATCCAGCCATAGAAACCATGCCAAATCAGACTGGAATCTGGTGCAGCCCCTCAGCTTACCAGCCCTGGTCAAACCATCCAACTCATGCCAGCATGGACAACGGATGTTAAATAATGACAATGATGATAATTAATGAATTTATAAACAGTTATGGGAATTTTAAAAAAATGCAATTCCTTTACGATCATTTCTCCCTCCCACAGGATTTCGTTAACGGAATATTATTTTAATAACTTATTAAAATTGGGAAAAAACATTTTTTAAAAGAAATCTACACCATTTCATTAAAAGATATTCATTTCTAAGGAAGTTGGACAGGGGCATGTCTGTAGCTATGTGTGGGTTGCAGGTGTGGCTGTGTGGTAAGAAGCTTGCTTCCCAACCACATGGTTCCAGCTTCAGTTCCACTGCATTGGCACCTAGGACAAGTGTCCTCTACTATAGCCCAGGGCCCACCAAAGCCTTATGAGTGGATGTGCTAGTCGGTGACTGAAAGAAGCCCGTCTTATATGTATACATATAGTTTATATCCAGTTCAAAGAAGAAAAGAAAATGGAGATAAGGAAGTTAACAATTATTTATTATTAACAACTTGGTAATCTTGGCTTCTTACAGCCGTTTCAATTAATATTCAATAATTTAGTTACAAATTTGTGTTTTAAATTTACATTTATGTGACATGAGCATAATCTCATCAGAGAAAAAAATATGTGCCTTAGGATGTTATATGTGGACCTATCAATTCATTTCAGCAGGCTCATAATAATAAATAATTGTTAACTTCCTTGTCTCTATTTTCTTTTCTTCTTTTAACAGGAGATAAGCAATATGCTTATATATATAAGCTATATGCTTAATATATACCTATTGCTTTAAGGGAATTTCATTCGCCAACAATACTAGATATTGAACAAGTATTTTCTTTGATGCAACTCTTCCTTCACGAGGTTCACATATCCTCTAATTAAATATATATATATATATATATACATACACATATATCATAATTTAATATATATATATACTAGCATTATGACCCAGTGTTGCCGGGTCATAGTGCTAGTTTGGTATAAATTTGTTAAATTAAAAATTTGGGGTAATAAAACATACAATGACATATTAAAAAGACGAATTAAAATTCCAGACAAAAATACATAGAAGATAAATATACGAATTTACAAAAATACATAAAAGTTCATCTACGGGCCGTTTCGGAGATGCATCAGTTAATATGAATCATATCATATATTTAAGATTGACACTCCCCTCGTCAGGATGTTTTTTACACACAACATATAGTACGCAGAAACAAATGCACAATTACATACCTGCTACATGCGAAAGACCAGACATTACGTACTCCCAAAAATTCTCATAGATACTGAATGCTACTTTATAAGCATATAATTCAATCTAGCAGCTATAGTAAATGGTATGAGCACAGCTCCATCTGGACTAATTCACTTCTGCACTCAATTAAATTTTTCATCTTTTAATTTCTCTCATTCATGCAAAGCCACATATTCGAGTTCAAGTCCTTGATACATTTTATACAAATTGCTATTTTTTGTTTTAATTGTTATATTACGATTTAATTACCATTTTAATAAAATAAAATATATTTAATTACTACTTACTATATTTATTATATTCAATTCAATTGTTATTATTACCTCTAACTTTTATTGCAATTTTTATTTCTAAATTTCTTATGGAATGTCAAGTGGATCTTATGCGTATAATATATTTTTATATGATGTTTATATATTTATATATTACTATATATTTCTAAACGTCGGGTTTTATGTCTGTTCTGTAGATATAAATGAATATATGAATATATGTATGTGTTTGATCTTTCTGTGGATTTTGTAGTGCTCTTGTAGTTGCTGCTTGCATTGCCTCCCCTCGGATTAAAAAGTGCATACAGCTCATTTGAGCACTACTGTTCCAGTCTGTTATATATTTTGAGCGTTGTTGTCACTAACGATCTCAAGATATAACTTTATATTTTGTAATATATATATACATCCATATACATACAATAGAGAGATGTTTTTGTTTCACTTTTAACACGTAATACTGAAATAGTGGAGAAGATATGATACTGCTGTGGGCTCGCTCTAGGCAAGAAGTTAAACATTCTTTTTTTGCCCATGATACTACATGGACCCTAAGTAAGGCATGTGTAAAATTTGAATGAAATTGGTTCTGTAGTTCTCAAGTTTTAGGGAATCAGAGTGGAGAATATATGATATTGCTGTGGGCTCGCCCTAGGCAAAAAGTTAAAATTTTTTTTGCTGATGACACTTCCCAGACCCTAAGTAAGGCATGTGAGAAATTTGAATTAAATTGGTTGTGTAGTTCTCAAGTTTTAGGGAAACACACAGACAGACAGACAGACAGGCAGACAGACACACATTCTCAGTTTTATATATATAAAGATATATGTATGTATGTATGCTTATGTATAGGCATACCTACACAAGTGGGCCCCATGACGAATTTGTTTCCTTATAACTTTTAGACAAATGGATATTTTTTAATGAAATTTCTTTGACAAAAATGCTTCAGATGATGAAAATTCCTATTATATCGGAATTTGTTGTAAAAACAAATTTTCAAACGTTGAGGAGTTGACTTTCTCAAATTTCACCCAAAATCCGTTTTGTTTTTCTATAACTTTCAGAAAAGTGGATATTTTGTTTCTGTGAAAATTTCTACAAATCCCTTTCAAATGGTGTAGATTAGGATTATATCGGAATTTAACATGAAAAAACTAAAAATTTGATGGTTTCGCACACATATATACTGACACACATCACGGTTATTTTCCCAAAGTTCAACTTTCATTTTGTGATGTGTATCAGAATATATCTCTGCGAATCCACCAAGTTTTAAAATTTTCTTCATATTAAATTCCAATATAATTGCAATCTTCACCATCTGAAACGGTTATATTGAAAATTTCATTTGAAAATATCTATTTTTTTGGAAAGAAAACCGACTCGGGTCAACTTTCCTAAATTTCTCTCTCCACCCACTGAAAGTTTTTTTCTCACAACAAATTCCTACATAATTGGAATCTTTGCCATCTGAAGGATATTTGTAAAAGAAATTTCATTGAAAAACATCCACTTTTCTAGAAGTTACAAGGAAGCATTCATCTGGAGCACATTTCTATAGGTTTGCCTCTACATATATGCCCACACACACACACACACTCACACATATATATATGTATATATATATATATATATATATACACACACGCACACACAAACACACACACATACACACACACACACGAGGCTGTAGTATACATAGGTTTTTATGCATTTAATTGAACACGAGTGTATATTTAATGTAATTGTTAATTGAATGTCTGTGATGTTTTATGTTTTTTTCTTCCTTTCAGCCATCAAATTGATGCGGTGGCCTTCTTAGTTTCCAGGGGAGCAAATGTTAATAAGCAGGATTCACAGGGTAGCACACCTCTACATTGGGCTGTTGAGAAGAACTATGAAGATGTAGTCAAAGTCCTGTTAAATACCAAAGGAAATAACATTTTACAGGTTAGCGAATTCATTTATATTTGTGTATATACATATGTATATATATGTATGTGTGTGTTATATGTATATGATATATACATACAGTTTAGTGCCCCAAATTTTGTTTCCTCATAACTGACGATTTATATCTTTTAAATAAAAGTTGCTCATTTCCTTGTGTGTAGATAATGATTATGGTAATGAAATATCTTTGATGAGTTGAAGATCAATACCCTTCCACCTTCAACACACACTTTTCCACTTTCTTTCCCACAATCCACACATAATTCTTTGCTACAACATTGAAAAGGGTGGATTTCTGTTAAATTTCATTGAAAAAAACAACGGGTAATCTTTCGGAGTTGGTCTCACAAAACTGAAATTATTTGTTCGCCAGTTTCTTGAAACAGTTTATATTTTTTAATTTAAAAATTTTCTTCAGCTCACGCAGACCTGTACATACATACACAAATATACAGACACATAAACGCATATATACACAAAAATGCATTAACAAATGATCAGTGAAGATATAAAACACGTATGTATATATAGGTATTTATGTATATATGTATGTGTGAGAGTGTATATATATATATATATATATATTTTTATACATACACATATGTGTGTGTATAGATGCATTATAAATCTCATTTATTTTCCCCCACCTTCATTCCACCTGTTTAAATTAATCTGATTCTTTTTTTCTGACATTTTTCATTTTTTTCCTTCTTCCCCCAATACACACCATCTTTAGTGTCTTTATTGTTTATCTTTTTTAGGTTAATCAGCGAAGTAGTGATGGTTCGACACCTCTACATCTTGCCTGTGCAGTTGGACACACACAAATTGTAAAACTTCTTCTGCAACACAATGGCACGGATGTCAATGCTGTGGAGGTAAATGGTTGTACACCTCTACATCTTGCCTGTCAGAGCAGGTACACAGACATTATTAAACTTCTTCTACAACAAAATAGCACAGATGTCAGTGCTGTGACCAATCATGGTTCGACAGCACTGCATCTTGCCTGCCAATATGAACGCACAGAAACAGTAAAACTTCTCCTACAACACAATTGCACAGCTGTCTGTGCTGTGACCAACCATGGTTCAACACCTTTACACGTTGCCTCTTTTCATGGACGTACGGACAATGTAAAACTTCTCCTGCAACAAGATGGCACTGATGTCAATGCTGTGACCAAAGATGGTGACACTCCTCTCCATCTGGCAGCTGAAAAGTAAGTTCCGAATGGATTTGGATTATCCAAATCTGTTTCTTTAATGTTTTTTTTCTTGTTTCGAGTCATTCATGTCATAATCCCACCATGGGCCGTCATGCTTCACCTCTCTCTCTCTCACACACACACACACACACTCTAATGACACTGTAATCTAACTTCATTAATTAATCATCATAATTATTGTTGTTGTTACCTGACTAGATTCTTTACTTCATCTCATCCTTCGTTACCTCAACGTTACAGGTTCAAATCATCTCCTTTCTTCCTTTCATTCCATGTAAAACACCTCCCCCCCACCTTGTAATTTTCCTCTTTCCTCTGGCCCCGGGCTAAATACAGAATCATCCCCTTACTTTGATCTGTTTGTGTTCCAAGTTCAAATCCTGCAGTCAAAATCTGTACCAGTAATACCCAGGGGTTCATTTAATAAATTGTCCTCCCTCTTTTCTCCTGTTCTTGTGTCTGATTACTGTTGGATGGAATACCTTGTGGCGTTTATTTACCACCCTTTATGTTCAGAGTTCAAATCCTGCCGAGGTCACCTTGTCCTTCCATTTTGCTAGGCTGATAAAATACAATACCAGTCATGTACTTATAATCCACATTATCGCTTCTCCCCATCCTAAATCTCATGTCTATATAACAGGTGTTCATCATACCATATATAGACTGCCGTGTTTACTCAGGTGTGTATATAAATCGTTGGTCTATAACGTAGAGAGCATATCGAATATATGAGGGGGTACCCAAAAGTAACCGGAAACGTTTCTGTGTGGGGCAAGGCCATTGAAGTTCAGGCTTCTGCCACTAGAAGCCACTTGATGCGATACTCAGGCATCAGTCTGTCAACCACATCTTTGAGTGTGGTCCTATTACCTTCTGGTGCATCTTTGTTTTGCAGGGCTTCTCCTCTGTTCATCAAGTTTTGCAATGGCTGAAATGACCGAGAAAGACATGGGGTGAAGTGGTGAGAAATGATCAGAGGAGATGACAAAACACTGGCAATTTGGTGAGCTTGAGAACCACCCAGCAATATTTTAATATCCTGTCCCTTTTTTGATGAAATCTTTTTCTGTAAAAAAACTTCATCCTATATTAGTAGTAGATTTATTACTCTTCGCTTTAGGGACTGGTAACCACTATAAGCTGTGGTGGAGAACAGTTCACACGTGTGCTGAGGCTAGCCAAAGGATCCTGTATTTAGATATATCTGGTGTACTTATGTGTAACGATATAAAAGGGAGGTGTCCCTAAACCGAAAACTAACCCTAAAACTAATCCTGATGATTGTGCACTTTTTGAGACTTCAGTATTTAAGCAGTGCCCAAATTTGGTCAGCTAAAACCTGCCAAGATGGTGCTCAAGCATGGCTGCAGTCAAATGACTGAAACAAGTATAAGAGTATAATACATACATACATATATATATATATAATATATATATATATATTATATATATATATATATATATATATATATATATATATATATATATATATATACATATACATATGTAACGGTTTGTGTGACCAATGCAACAGCAATGAAGTGTGTTGGTTAAGGTTAGTGATTGTAACAAGTGTTGTTGTTGCAGATATGCAAGATGGAAGAAGAACAGTGATCGAAATTGTAAAGAAATATTTATTTACTCTTACTTTGCATATATCCAAAACCACGACGGGTTGGTATGTATAATTACTGAATGGAAAAGCATGCATGGTGAAAAGAGCTAATTTCGGCCGTTATATGTGTGCACATTCTTATCGCAGTAGTAAACCATAGATAGTGATAGAATGATGTTGTAAGAGGAAAGAAATTGAACTAGTGAAAGATATAGAGTCATGGGAAGTTCTGTCTCATAGTTGGCTGATTGTAACCTTCTTTCTCCCTCTGGCCGTTTGGTCTCAAGTGGCAGCCTGCTTGTCACCATGGCTCTAGTTGGTCTCTGTTCACTAACTGATTTTGCCTTTCCAAATTCTAGTTTTTATAACCATACAAAATCAGTCAGAAAGAGAAACATATTATTGAGGACAATAGATTTCGTTGGTGGTACTCGTTATCTAAATTCTAGCTTTTTGTGGCCTATAAAAGGTTAGAAGGGTCAAGTGACAAAGACATTTTGCTTAGCAAAGGCCTCTGGCAAATGTAACTGCTGTCACTCACAGAAAAACTATTGTTTTACCGTGGAAAAGTGCTGTTAAGTGAAATTTGGCAATCGAGGATCGAATCCACGCCATGCCTGCATGAAACCACCACACACACACACACACACACACACACACACACACACACACACACACGTACACACACGTACACACACACGTACACACACACACACACAAAGTGGCACGTAAAAGCACCCACTACACTCTTGGAGTGGTTGGCGTTAGGAAGGGCTCCAGCTGTAGAAACTCTGCCAGATTAGGTTGGAGCCTGGTGCAGCCATCTGGCATGGCAGTCTTCAGTCAAAACGTCCAACTCATGCCAGCATGGAAAGCGGACGTTAAACGATGATGATGATGATATACATAGGTTAAACTCAAGTATTTGACCTGAGCAAAGAAAACAGAAAAAATAGTGCAATAGGTGAGAAACAACATGTAGAAAACGAATATGAAAATAAAAAATGTGCACTAGCGAACGGAAGCAGGGGTGACGACTCGGAAAATCCAAATCAGGAATGTTCCGAGTCCTTTCACCACTTCCCCGCTCGTCGGCGAAATTTGTTTTCTTCATATTCGTTTTCTACAAATCATTTTACACCTAGTACACTATTTATTTTTAATTTTTGTGACGAGCTGTGGACTCGGATGATTGGCACGATTCGGTAACCCCACTTTGACAAAAAATAATAAAAAAAAAAATTTAATAGGTGTAAAGCAACATATATTAAACGATGTTAATGTTGGGTTTTCGGATCCTGTGAGATTGATTGTGTGAATTTTCCAAGTCCTCATCATACACATTTTTTTTTCTTATTTTCGTTTATTACATGTTTTACACCTATTGCCCTTTTTTGTTTTGCTCGGGTCAAACACTGGAGTTTAACCTACACACACACACACACACACACACACACACACACACACACACACACACACACACACACACACACACACACACACATATATATATATATACACGCACACACGCATATAAATATGATCTTTTTGGTTTGAACGGCACTTTGTAACATAATTTCTAGGTAACTAAAAAATTTTAAACTTCGTATACTGGTAGAATGTGTTTATAAAACATCATTTTCTCTTGGCTTTCTTGAGAAAATTCTATAGTTTGTAACATATTTCGTCTTTAATTTCTTGCATTTTGGCAATTTTAACCAATCACTTACGTCTATTGAAGTAAAAAGCATTCTGTGCCGTATGAATATGTCCCTCGTTTAAGAAACAGATTGGGTTTATTTACATTTGTGAAGAAAAAAAGATACCCATCCCCCACCCCTAACCATAACCCTAACTCTAACCCTAACCCTAAAATAGATTGAAAGCAATAGCTCGATACTAGGGCCATAATTATGGGTGACAATTTCATATGACATAGCTGGAAAAAAATTAGCGGTGTCATATGAAATTGTCACCCATAATTATGAGCCGAGTATCGATCTATTGCATTTCAATCTATTTTACATTTAGAGTTAGTTAGGGTTAGGGTTAGTGGTGGGGGAAGGGTATATTTTTCTTCACAAATGTAAATAAACCCAATCTGTTTCTTAAAGGAGGGACATATTCAGATCTTTTCGGTTTGAACGGCAGTTTTTAACATAATTTCTAGGTAACTAAAACATTTTAAACTTCGTATACTGGTAGAATGTG
>NW_021835044.1:0-15000 GCF_006345805.1 Octopus sinensis | reverse complement strand
TTCCTTCTTCCCCCAATACACACCATCTTTAATGTCTTTATTGTTTATCTTTTTTAGGTTAATCAGCGAAATAATATCGGTTCGACACCTCTACTTGTTGCCTGTGCAGTTGGACACACACAAATTGTAAAACTTCTTCTGCAACACAATGGCACTGACGTCTGTGCTGTGGATGAAGATGGTTGGACAGCTCTACATATTGCCTCTTTTCATAAACACATACACACTGTTGACCTTCTTCTGCAACAAAAGGGCACTGATGTCAATGCTGTGACCAAAGATGATGACACCCCTCTACATATTGCCTCTTTTCATGGACGTACGGACAATGTAAAACTTCTCCTGCAACACAATGGCATCGATACCAATAAGGTGGCCAAAGATGGTGACACTCCTCTCCATCTGGCAGCTCAAAAGTAATTTCCCAATGGATTTGGATTATCCAAATCTGTTTCTTTAATGTTTTTTTTCTTGTTTCGAGTCATTCATATCATAATCCCACCATGGGCCGTCATGCTTCACCTCTCTCTCTCTCTCTCACACACACACACTCTAATGACACTGTAATCTAACTTCATTAATTAATCATCATAATTATTGTTGTTGTTGTTGTTACCTGACTAGATTCTTTACTTCCTCTCATCCTTCGTTACCTCAACGTTACAGGTTCAAATCATCTCCTTTCTTCCTCTCATTACATGTAAAACACCTCCCCCCCACCTTGTAATTTTCCTCTTTCCCCTGGCCCTGGGCTAAATACAGAATCATCCCCTTACTTTGATCTGTTTGTGTTCCAAGTTCAAATCCTGCTGTCAAAATCTGTACCAGTAATATCCAGGGGTTCATTTAATAAATTGTCCTCCCTCTTTTCTCCTGTTCTTGTGTCTGATTACTGTTGGATGGAATACCTTGTGGTGTTTATTTACCACCCTTTATGTTCAGAGTTCAAATCCTGCCGAGGTCACCTTGTCCTTCCATCTTTGCTAGGCTGATAAAATACAATACCAGTCATGTACTGGGGTCCTTATAATCCACATTATCGCTTCTCCCCATCCTAAATCTCATGTCTATATAACAGGTGTTCATCATACCATATATAGACTGCCGTGTTTACTCAGGTGTGTATATATATCGTTGGTCTATAATGTAGAGAGCATATCGAATATATGAGGGGGTACCCAAAAGTAACCGGAAACGTTTCTGTGTGGGGCAAGGCCATTGAAGTTCAGGCTTCTGTTACTAGAAGCCACTTGATGCGATACTCAGGCATCAGTCTGCCAACCGGCATCTTTGAGTGTGGTCCTATTACCTTCTGGTGAATCTTTGTTTTACAGGGCTTCTCCCCTGTTCATCAAGTTTTGCAATGGCTGAAATGAAGGAACAGCTTGCTTCCATCAAATTCTGTTTTCTGCTGGAGAAAATAGCAGCCGAAACAGTTGTCATGCTTCAAACAGTTTACAAGGACACTGCCATGATGCCATGAGTAAAACACAAGATCACGAGTGGATTTCATGCTTTTCGAATGGTCACTTGTTGCTTAAGGACCAAACCTCATTCAGGGCAGCCATCGAGCTCCCGAACGAATCAAAACATCATGAAAATTCATGAACTGATTTTGGAAGGCATTCACCGAACAATTGACCGAACTTGTTGATATGACTGGTGAGTCCTGGAGCTCTTGTCAACGAATCTTGAGTGAGGAATTGCAAATGAAAAGTGTTGCAGCAAAATTTATGCTTCACTTGCTCACAGAAGATCAAAAGCAGTCATGATTGAATGCATTTTGTGAACTGAAAGAACAGCTGGAAGTCAAGCCCTAACTTTGATCGAAGGTCATCCATAGTGACAAAAGCTGGTGCTACAGAATTTGCGGACGTGGAAGAGGTGAAGAAAAATACGATGGAGGCTTCGAGAGGCATCACTTTGCCAGTGTTCCAGCACTGCTTTGAATAGAGGAAAACGCGTCTGGATTAATGCATTGCTTCAACTGGAGAATACTTTGAAGGTGATAAAAATGTTAATATGTAAAACTAAGCAAATAAAATAATATTGCAAAATTCCGGGTTCTTTTGGGTCTCCACCTCATATATATAAATGTAGGATCCAAGGATTGAGGGGTAAGAAGGTGAGCTTCAAGCAATCCATAGAAAATTAAAAAAAACAACTTCCAGGAACAAAACGAGTTTATTGGGGCTCAAGGTTGTTGGTTTTTCCCTTACCGCATCTTCTGTGTTTGAACATGTGCCTCTCCTATTGACAGTGTAAACTTCATTTAATCAAGATACCCTTGGTCTGAAGAGTAGCCTGTGGTATACACCTCGTTTGGATATTTACCAGTTCTGATGTTCCACCTGCTTTGAAACATGTAGCCCAGATTTTATCTACTCCATTCCTTAACTCATATATATATATATATATATATATATATATATATATATATATATATATATATATATATATATATATATATATATATATATATATATATATATATATATATATATATATATATATATATATATATATGTATATACATGTATAATGTGTATTTGTGTGTATGTAATTATTGATTATAATGACCTAATTACATTTGTTTTCATTGGTTAATCTAATAATAATAATTGTTTTTCCTCTCCTCTTTGTATAACTTTCAGGCAACGCTATGGTGTGGTATCGTTGATGCTGGCCCAGGTTAGTTAACAAATACATATTATATCCTCTCTCTAGTATTCAATATTTATATCATCAAAATACCAGTAAAATTCTGGGGGTAGATTTAATCAACTTCACTGCAGCAGCCTTTAAATGGCAGGTCTTGGGTCTGTGAAGAATAATTATGTTGGTGATAATAATGATGACAGTAGTGGTGGTGACAGTCCAACTGACCACCACTGCTGACAGTTCTATCTTCAATGGTCAGACAAAACAAGGTCATTATGAATTCAACCCATATATATCAGATTATATATATTATCATCATCATCATCATCATCTTTTAATATCTGTCTGTCATGTTGTATGTGTGTGTGATATGTTATATATGTACGTTGTTGGTGTCGGCATTTTATCTTGTGTCCAATAATTTATTTAGCTTCTTTTGGCTACTTTTCCCCCTGTACATACATATAAATGTCTGTGTATGTATGTATGTATGTATGTATGTATGTATGTATGTATTATGTATGTATGTATATATATATATATATATATATATATATATATTTATACACAGAGAGAGAGTTACTCTTGCCAGACACATTGCATACTCAGATTATGTAGCAGAGATAAGTTAAAGGTCCTTGTCCCCAGCAACAAAGCTAAATGAGGGCATGCTACACTCAGTCTCTATTGCTTCGTTAATCCATAATCATCAGTACATGATGAATCAACTTCCCTTCTCCTCTCGCCCTCCCTAACTCAACGGATTAACTACCCTTACTGTATTTGTCTACCTAACTTATTTACCTGTATTTGTATTAACATTGCTTTGCATGAATGCCAGGATGCGGCACCCTCCACTGTTGGTGGTGAGAATACCTGATTAACTCCTATTTTCAGGTGTCCATAAACAACTTTTTCAGATGCTGATAGCTGCAGTCAATGTAGGCACAGCAACAATCATCTCGTCCTATGTGCTCCTCCCCACACACACACAGACAACTGGGTCTGCCAAATGAACTGAAGGGCTACTTCTATGATACTCTTCTGCTGGCCGCTTCAAAGATAAATGACTGTGACCTTATCTTCGTGGCCAGTGATTTCAATGGATATGTTGGGCAGCACCGAGGTATCTTCCATGGGGGACGCAGATTTGGTTCCTGAAATGAGGGGAGTGCAAGGCTACTGGAGTTCTGTGGTGCAAATGACGAAATAAACGCAACACTTGCTTCAGAAAGCCAGCCTGTCACTTGATAACCTATAAATCCAAGGTACATGCTCGCCAAACTGGCTACATTCTCACCCGAATGCAGGATTCATGTCTGCTCATAAATGCAAAGGCCTTCAATAGAGAAGAATGTAGCCCACAGCATAGGTTACTCATTAGGGAGTTCAAGATACTGGCTTGTAGGATTCCAAGAAGCAAGCCAGTTTGGAAAAGAAGAGTATGGAAGCTGAAGGAACCTTCAATTAGTCAGAAATTTAGTGATGTCCTAAATGAAGCATATAATGGGAAGGAGGAGGAATTTCAGACTTGCAGTATTGAGGATAAGTGGAAGTTCCAATGGGACAACTTGCTGAGAGTTTCAGACCAAATTTGTGGCTGGTGCAATGTCCCAGCCAGGCGTAGGGTGATGTGGTGGTGGAAAAGGGTAATTGAGAGGACATAAGAGCAAACAGGCTTGGAAGGATGGGAAGGGTGGTGGCAGCTGGGAGTTATATCAGGCAGTTAGAAAGGAAGCTAGGAAGCAGGTATACTCAGCCATGAGTGAAGCAGGAAGGAAGAAGTTTGCCAATGTCTTGCAATGTGAGGACCAGAGATTTGAAGTGTTTTGGCTTGCCAAGGAAAATTGTGATGTTTTGGGAGAGAGGTGAGTTCACATGGATGATGGCTCCCTTGCAGTTAGTGACTCTGCAAAGAAATAGGCTTGGAAGTGCCACTATGAAAGGCTCCTAAATGTAGAGAATGCGTGAGAGAAGGAGAGGCTGTCTAAGGTGGATCCAAGAGATCTGTTTGTTCTTTTTAGTTGTTTGAAGAAAAGTTCGTTTCTTTGTTTTCGTTTCTCATTATGTTCGTTTTTTATGTCCTGTACCCATATATGCATGTATATATACATATATATGTAGGTATGTACATATATGTATGTATATGTACAGTGATGTAAGGATGTGGACACTAACCAACTCCCCCGTTTTATGAATCCCTTATTAACATAGCAACATGAAAGGCTTACATTAAGTATATAATTCATCTTTACTAGACTTGATCTGCTAATTATATGCTCACTTTTGTTCTGCTCCCCTAAAATTTACTATAGTGAGAGATAAATATAGATTAGGCTGAAACAATCTGTTTAAGACATCTTAATAGATTTATCATGTCCCTAACACATATCCATAGCATGTTATAGAGGGACCTTACAGAAGGATGACTACACTAACAAACATCAAATGTACATGACCAGGTTAATCAAGTACTCAGTAGAAGACAGCAATGACACATTGATATCCACCCTAATTTTTATGTACATTTTCAATTTCTATTTTTACTTCCACAAAGGCTTCAGTGAAACTGGATATTAGGAACCATCAAAAAATAACACCCTTACTGGAAGCCGTCTCCAGGGCCCACCTCGGAATAGTCCATAAATTGATCACGCACGGTGCAAACATAAATGCTGTCGACAATGATGGCAATAATTGTTTGCACCTTTCCATAATAAAGAAAGAGATGTTTCATTCTGAGGTGGAACACATTCACATTTTAGATGAGGTAAGTTTTTAAAATTGTTTGTGAATGTGTGTGTGTGTGTGTGAGGTTGGCATTAGGTAGGGCATCCAACCATAGACACCATGTCAAAACTGGTAATTGGACCCTGAGCAGCTCTGCAGTTGGCTAGCACTTGTTGAACCATTGAATCCACACCAGCATGGAAAATGGACATTAAATGATGATGAGGAGGATGAGTAGAAGTGTGAGCTTGTGTGTGTGTGTAAGATAAAGAGAGAGAAATAGAGAAACGGGCAGACATTGCTTGCCATGTCTATTCACTCCCATCCACCTCTCTTCCATTAGTATTAAGTAATCCAGTCAATCCAGATAACCCTAGTTATATTATGTAACTAACTATATTCCATCTCCTTTCACCCTCGAAGGCATGCTCTCTCCACTGTAAAGGAGGTAACCCATCTTGTTGGCTATATAAACACAGCCATCACAGTGTGAAGGAAAGGTGACCAATGACAAAGAGGAGACATTCCCAAATAACAATGAAACAGGGGGAGGAGAGGTCTGTGTGACATGAAAGACGATAACCTTTATAATGCTGGTGCCATGATAAATGCATCCAGACCATTCTGTGAAGAATTCTTCCTGAAACGACTCTTTATCACACTTCTTGCACACAATGTGTATCCACTGGTTTCCTGTAGACATGTCATCACAATGTTGAATGTCAGAACACTAGAGGATGGATACAATGAAGGAAGGTCCTTAGTGTGTTTTCCTGTATGTAGGTTGTGTATGTTCAACTACATATTTATCTGTCCGTCTGTCTCTTTCTCTCTCTTTCTGTATATATAAAAATATAAACAAATGCATCAACATGTATCCATCGGGAGATCTGATGGTATATATTGTCTACTGTTTCAGAATTCAACCGACTCTTTGATTCCCGTATAAATAAAGGTCACTACTGATGTGTGACTCTATTTCAGACATTTGATGATCATATGTAAATTGTAGTAATGTCTACTTTGGTGAGAAGAAGCCACTCTTGCAGTCAGCTACCCACCCAACTGGAATTGTTTAACAGTTTGAGCAGTTTATTAACCATAATGTGTTGGTGTGCTGCCTCAACTGTGACACTAATTCTTACTTCCTTTACTTCACCTTCATTATCCAAAGATGTTTCTTTATTAATTATGGAAACGTTGTTATTTTTGAATATGTCTGTGTGGTGTTGCTTTTGTTGTTGTGTCTGTTCTAAGTATTCTCAGTTCTCGTGTAACTTGTTTGCTGTCATGTTGTTGTGTTATATTTATGTATAAAATACTCCTCCATATTTCTTGTGTGATGGCCGTTTATGGATTCACCAAGCTAGTTGAATAGATAGGTTGTTGTTAGTTTGTTGTGTTCTATTATTTTTTATGTTTGTTCCATATATTTGACTTGATGCTATGATTTCGTTTTAAATTGTTTTTTTTTATTGAATATCTTGTGATATTTGTGATTGGCAAATGATTATTTACGCATTAATTACCAATAAACTTGATGTTAATCAATAATGTTTGTTCTGTTTAATATAACGACCATATATCATACGTTTAAAATATTTCATAATGTTGAGAATAGACTAAAAACATGAAAATGGGAAATGGATTCAATTAGAGATGATGTCGGAACTTAATATTGTGCAATCAGTTTAAGGGCTGGAGATGCAAACTATTTGTATACGTAGTTGAACTGTTGTGTAATTTGGGTATCTACGAAGTATATTTGTGAAATATTGTAATCATCATTTTATACTTTGTCATTTGTAGTGCTATGCTAAGCTTGGGTTGCCGATCGAAAAGAGGCTCTCTGGTGTAGGAGTCGCTAGCTATCTAGCCCACCAGGGGGCCAACTTGTACAGCAAAAATAACAAGAATGTAGCTCCATTGGACCTCATTGGGAATGCAGATTTGAAAGAAAAATTTAAAGTATTATTCCTGCCACCACAGTAAGTATTCATTGGCAGTGACAGTTTATTTTCTATTTTGCATATAATCATGTTTATGTTTGTTTAATTTTAATTCTACCAATACATTATACTGCCATAGTGTCTTGATCAAAGGCCACACAACAATAGTATGAAGGACAATAAACAAAATACAGTCGTTATGTGATCCAAAGAAGAGCACTGTTTTGGTTGGTAGTTGCACCTCACTGTCTACCACCACCCATCTACCTTTCTTAGTTCCCTATTTTAAAGATTTGTGACCAAAAAGAAAATGTAGAACTAAACAGTGAAGTGTATGAACAGATTTTGAAGTTGTTACATAAAAATGGAAGTTATCTGTCTACCAACATGTTCTCTCTCTTCTTTGTTCCAATCAGTTCATTAATATGAAAGGTTTTGTAAGAAAATAGACTACACACCCAAACAGTGTGTGTGTATATATATATCATCAACATCATCATCATCATTGCTTAACGTCTGTTTCCATCCTGGCATGAGTTGGATTGTTTGAAGGGAGCCCACCAGAAGTCTACACCGAACTTCTGTCTGTTTTGGCATGCCCAGCAGAGTGGACTGAGTAACACCAGCGCAGGCAAGGCCAGTTTTGGAATGGTTTTTACAGCTGGATGTCCTTCCAAATGCCAGCCATTTTACAGTGTGGACTGGATGCTTTTTATGTGGCACCAGCACTGGCAGGGTCACCAAGTGTGTGTGTATATATATACATATATATATATATATATATATATAATATATACACACACACATATTTCTGTAAATATTGCTAGAACACTGACACACATCTTCACAGAACAAAATTGTCAGGAAACATAAATCGTTCTGGTAACACCTATACCATTCTTAGTCTTTTAGGCTTCTTGGTCACATTAGACTCCTGTATTTCATTAGTTCATTAGTTTTAGCTGTTTCTTTACCATATATTTGTTAGCTGATGAACAAGACACATTATTCTCTGTGAGAATATGCATAACTTTCTTTGTCTGTTGAAATTCAGATATTGTCTTTAGATGTTGATTTCTGAACTGTATAAATATAGCTCTGTTTTATCCGATAGACAAGTATTGGTTGGACTTCTTTATTAGCAAATAATCTTTTATGCAAATATTGTAATAACATAATGTATACAGAGCTGAGGTGTACTACAACTTACTGGGAAAGGGTAAAAGAGGGGATGGAAAGCAGTGCTTAGTCAAGTAAAGAAAGACCGTTATGAAAGCTAGGAGTACATGCATGATACATAGAATAAAATACAAAAAACAGAAAGGCTAACGGTAAAAGAGGCACAAAAAGGTACATCAGAAGTGTAGTGGTCTATGTATCTAAATAGTTGAATGATCTCCCTTGCAAGAAAGAATATAGAGTAACCTCCCTTTACTAAGTTTCTCGCAGCATCTGTGTCATAAGATGTGATTCTTAATTATTCAAGTATCTTAGCGTTTCTCTTGGAAGTTTCTAGAATGTCCAGCATTCCATTCATAAAAACAGCTTGCTAATCCTGCTCTTTGCTTCTTAGTTGATTAGACTTAGAGCCATTCACGTCATTGCTATGTCCGTCTGTTTCTCTATGCCACATGACTGAAAACCACTACTTAGCTGTTATTTCTACATTTCCTATCTCTGAACTTTCTTGTATAGATTATTTCATTCAACTAGATGCTACATATTAATTCTGTGTATCGTCATTGACCAGTAAATAAAACATATTTTTACATAGTAAATGTATAGGTCTTGAATTTATTCTTCATCTCTTTATGAACTCTTGTAAATAACATACACGCAGCCACATCAACACCTTGTACTGGCTATATGTTCTCAGTAAGAAAAGAATATTTTGAAGGATGCCGTATCCTGACAACTAACAGCTGACTCAGGTGGTTTGTTGTGTGCTTAAATAATTCTGAGTGAGATAAAGTATTTCGCACTGTTTTTTATTTTAATTTTATAAGAATGTTTGCTGCTGGCTGAGATTTTGAATTCAAAAATGTTGCCAAAGTTTTTGTTGGCAAGATTATGTATAAACCTAAGGGATTATACCAGATTAGCTGCTAGACTTCAAAACTTTAGTGTGCTGATTGCTGATACCCAGAGAAACAATACATTCAGTATATGGTGACTAACAGTGAGTATTTGCCTGATTTGGAGATCAGATTGAAGCAAGGGTATATAGCATATAATAAGATGTCAATACCCAGAGAAGCAATATGTTCATATTGACTTATTGTTCTTCTCTGAATAGATATTCAGGGCAGGATGGGGATACCAGATTGGAAATGTAAACTGTAAGTGTAGACGTATGATAGCCAGGCATAACTTTAAACTGATAACTTGACAAATTGACAGGCTAAGGTTTTACTGAGCACTACTTTGATATTTCTGATGATTTTTAGAAATGTGGTTCATGCATTACACATCATTGTTGACATTAATGTGAAGGTCAAGTTCACCTGCAGACTTTTGAAGTTTGTTGTTCTGGAGAGAGTTGGTAAAGTTTGGAATTTTCATTCCAAAGTGTATAGTGGTGCATCTATCTATGGCCAGCTTGAGTTTGCAATCAGCTGTGCATTGCTGCATTGTATCCAGGTCAGATTGAAGAAAATATCTATAGCAGATAGTTGGCATGTATTTAGCTATGTATTTACATAGAAGGAGCAACAGAAAACCAAGAGTAGTTCCTTGAGATCTTCTGTGTTGGGTGCAGAATGTTAGCTTAGTGTTGTGACTCTGTCTTTTCAACTGAGAATGTAAGTATTTTAAGCAGTTATATAATTTAGTCCTCGCACCCATTCCAGACAGCTGTGCTGTAATTGATCACAGTGGCATGGAATTAAAGACTTTGGTGAAGTTGATAGAGATAATATCCACCCATGAACCACCATCTGTGAAGAAATTCAATGCAGCAACAGTTAGGGATAAATCAAAATGGTTGGAGTTGGAATAAGCTTATGAGGGTTCCAGATGTTCCAAAATGTCTTCCTGTAGATCCATTAATTCTGTGAGACTGACTGGATGGTAATCAACAGGGGATGTCTGGTCACTCCCTTTTTGAACGGGGAAGAATACTGGCAAATTTCCATTAAACTGGGCTAAGCTGAATTAGAAGAGGATAAAAGGCTGGTGCAGTAGAAAAAGGGTGCACCCTTTCAGAAGCAGATGAATAACACCACCAAGACAAGAGGAAGCATAATTGCACATATGCTTCAATTAGCATTGTGATATTGCAGAATTCAACAGGTTTTATGGAATTTGATCTCAGTATCAGTGAAAATGGTACATTTGTCACTCCTTTAATATGGCAGGGTACCATGTTGCACCTTCTTCTTTTATCCCCTGTTCTTTTATCACGTCCAGCATCTCATCGATATTTCCTGGCAGTCTCTCACATATTCAGGCTTCTAAAACGTTTGTATGGCACCGACACTTATTCATGAATTAAGGATGGATGTGCTGAAGGTTAGTCTTGACATCTCCAGAATTGTAAAGTCGAAGCCAGTCAGGGAACTATACCTCAGTACAGTAGGAGTTCCAGGAAAACGAAGCAGTTTGGAGGTTATGGTGGCTTTTCTTTCTATCCATTAGAAATATTTTTGCAAGATTGGAGTATGATCAGAGTCACCTAAGGGTTCATCACTATTGAGGCTGATAATTTCAGGAGCAGTGGTAAATAGCAGATCGAAAGTGTTGTTACCTCTTATGGGAGAGAGGACTACTTGGGATTAGTTTGAATCTAACATTAAATGAAGGAAATCGGTTGCATTTTGTGGCCATTGAAAGATTTCCTAATCAATATTGGATGATTAAAATCACGAGTATGAGAACACAGGTGACCATTTTCATAGATGCAGCTCTAAAAAGTTTCGGGGATGGTAAATGTTGATGTGCTTTTAAGTCGCAGAAAAATTCCTCTTGTGACTCGTTTAAATCTTCACAAGCAATTTCTGAAAAGCTTGAGCAAGCATAGACCATCGCACCACCTCCAAGGTAATGAAAGATGTCTTTGTGAAAGAAAATGTAGCCAGCCATGCTAAAAACACTATTGCACAGTAAAGAATGTGTCCAGGTTTAACAAATGAGATTGGAATCAGTACTTTTAACTTAGGAATCAAAAGTAGTGAACTTTATTGCATAAACTGTGGGTATTTTTAAACAATAATTTGTATCTCGATTTAAATCTGTCATGGTTCATGGAAGAGGATATCCTCAGACCAGTTTGCATCCCTTTTTCATCTGGTATTGAGTCATGATTTAAGGGACCTACAATATGTAATTGCAGGTGTGTATCAGGTGGTGAATGACGAAGAGCTCAATTTATCACACCTGTCCTTATAAGAAGCTAAACAGTATGCACATAGCTCAGTAGAAGGTAAATCTAACTCGTTTGGGTTTTGATCCAATCAACTGAGGCAAATAAAATTGTTTTGGAGGAACACATCTGAAGTTGACAAGGTGTAGATCAATGAACATGGACTCACCTATAACTAGGGGCAGATTTGTATGCAGGGCAAACCTAGACTGAAGTGTTTTGCTAAAGAACTTTACACATCGCCTTGTCCAGGAATTGAAACCGCAACTTTACTCTATGAGTCCAACAGCCTAACAACTTAGCCATGCCCCTCACTCTGGTCAGTCTGGTGTTTCATAATATTCTGTACTGTAAACATAAAACAAACATGTAATATTTGTTAGAAATGAATGTTATAGGTAAGATGTGTTTTATGTTTTTTTCCACAGATGTATGCTTTGTGAAGTGAATGAAGCCAACATGGAGTTACAACCCTGTGCACATACTGTTTTATGTGAAGATTGTAGCAAACTTCAACTTATAAGATGCCCCAAGTGTAAAACATTTATAAAAAGCAAAAGGAGAGTTGGTAAGAATATGATTTGATGATCTGTCTGTTTGTCACATGACATTATGGAATGGAATAATGTTGTATCGACCCAGATCTGTCATAATCTGACAGATGTATGATAAAAGATGTCCCAGGTGTCTTTTCTCTTAGATAGTATATCCATGACTACACCCACTGAATATTGTCTTTATCCAAGTAGGAAACCTGTCCCACATCAAAAGAGTATTGTCTGCAACATAAGACTAGTACATTTTACTGAAATATAAATGAAATATCAATAAATCTCCAAGGTCCCATCAGTAAACATCAACTTTTTTATATTCAATTGTCAGCTTTTATATGAGGTTAATGATTTATAAGTATCTTGGGAAACTGATAATTAAGGACAACAGTACTTCCTACAACATCACAGTCAGCTTTGTAATGTAAGAATTTCAATGACAAAATCTCAACTGAGAGTTTAAGGATCTGACTCTTAGCGAGTCTTATATATTCTTGAGAATGAATTCTAGTGTCCCATTTTAGATATAACTCATTTGCAATAATGTGTAGATAAACAGTTTTAAGTTAAGGAGATTTTATACAAATGTAATGTTTCAGGATACCTGTTATCACTTTCTGCTCCACCTGTGTAGAACTAATCATTGCTCACCTAGAAAAAAAAAAGCTGCTTATTAAAGAGGATGAATGACATTGAAATATCTTCAGATATTTCCTGAATCAGGTGGTATTCTGGTGAAGTGTGATGTGGACAGTTAAGATTAAAGATTACCAACAGTAACATATAAAAATGAGAGCTGGGGTATGTTTATCCTTCCTGAAGCAATGTGTCATGCCTTTGTGGCCAGATTTTGAAGACCAGTTTGGTTGAGACTGGAATTTAGTAGAAGATGAGAAGAATATTGGTTAGTGAAGGTTCGAGATGAGAGGACAATGGCATGTCATATGACCAGCACAGACATAAGAAAGGAAAGACAAAACTAAGAGAAAAAGAGTGTTATGAAGTGATAACTAAATGAGATAATTTCAGAATTGCTAGATTAGCATATACGATGTCTTAGGAAAAAGATGAGATTTAGAAAGTTTTGCCTATTTTGTTGTGATTCTAAATATTGAACTATTATATAGCAACAGATTAGAAAGTGTTGACTGAAAGCATAGTGGTCACCAATTGACTATTGATGATATGATTGCCTCACAATAATGGAATATAGATTATTAAAAGAGACGAAGAAATTTTACTATGAAGTATAAAACTTTGAAATGCTTATTTCAGAGAGTTCAAAGTCTGAAGAAGAAGCAGCCCAGGCAGTTGCAGAGTCTGTTGGTGAGTATAAAATAACTGTAATTGATTTCTATAAATTTTACTTTCACCTGAGATATATTGTTTTTGTGAATGTCTGAGAACAGGTTCCATTCTTAATTTCCATTTCTTATTTCAGTGTGTCCAAAGTCTGAAGAGAAAGTAGTCCAGGCGGTTGTAGAATCTATTGGTGAGTATAAAATAACTGTAATTGATTTCTATAAATTTTACCTTCATGTGAGATATATTGTTTGTGTGAATGACTGAGAACAGGTTCCATTCTTAATTTCCAATTCTTATTTCAGTATGTCCGATGTGTAAAGAAAAAGCAGTCAAGGTGGGTGCAGAGTCTGTTGGTGAGTATAAAATAACTGTAATTGATTTCTATAAATTTTACTTTCACCTGAGATATATTATTTGTGTGAATGACTGAGAACAGGTTCCATTCTTAATTTCCAATTCTTATTTCAGTGTGTCGAAAGTGTGAAGAAAAAGCAGTTAAGACGGTTGCAGAATCTATTGGTGAGTATAAAATAGCTGTAATTGATTTCTATAGATTTTGCCTTCACCTGAGATATATTATTTGTGTGAATGACTGAGAACAGGTTCCATTCTTAATTTCCAATTCTTATTTCAGAATATCCGTTTGAAGAAAAAGCAGTCAAGACGGTTGTAGAATCTGTTGGTGAGTATAAAATAACTGTAATTGATTTCTATAAATTTTATCTTCACCTGAGATATATTATTTGTGTGAATGACTGAAAACAGGTTCCATTCTTAATTTCCGATTCTTATTTCAGTGTGTCTGATGTGTAAAGAAAAAGCAGTCAAGACGGTTGTAGAATCTGTTGGTGAGTATAAAATAACTGTAATTGATTTCTATAAATTTTACCTTCACCTGAGATATATTATTTGTGTGAATGACTGAGAACAGGTTCCATTCTTAATTTCCAATTCTTATTTCAGTGTGTCCAAAGTCTGAAAAGAAAGTAGTCAAGGCGGTTGTAGAATCTGTTGGTGAGTATAAAATAGCTGTAATTGATTTCTATAAATTTTACCTTCACCTGAGATATATTATTTGTGTGAATGACTGAGAACAGGTTCCATTCTTAATTTCCAATTCTTATTTCAGAGTGTCCAAAGTGTGAAGAAGAAGCAGTCAAGACGGTTGTAGAATCTGTTGGTGAGTATAAAATAACTGTAATTGATTTCTATAAATTTTACCTTCACCTGAGATATATTATTTGTGTGAATGACTGAGAACAGGTTCCATTCTTAATTTCCAATTCTTATTTCAGTGTGTCCAAAGTTTGAAGAAAAAGCAGTCAAGACGATTGTAGAATCTGTTGGTGAGTATAAAATAACTATAATTGATTTCTATAAATTTTACTTTCACCTGAGATATATTATTTGTGTGAATGACTGAGAACAGGTTCCATTCTTAATT